>NC_084579.2:2310532-2333032 GCF_033978685.3 Nerophis lumbriciformis | reverse complement strand
GTGTCGCCGTCTTTTCACCCACGACACATTCACCGCTCACAATGCAGCGCCCTCGCCTCAAAACTGCCTCCTACGTGGTCGGCATGGCGATACGCTGCGACCCGACGGCCTCTCCGGAACAACATGGGAGCCCGAAAGCGAGGGTGTCCTAACTTTTTCCTCTGAGGGCCACAGACTCCAAAAACATGTTTTTTTTTTAATATCTATTATTCATATTTTTTTCCATTTTCAAAACCAATACAATACAATATTTATGAATTTGTTTTAAAGCTTTAGGGCTCTCCTCAATTTCTGTTCCATGGCCTTGGAAGGCTCTCATAACATTTTAAAAATAAGTCATATATGTATATATATATATATATATATATATATATATATATATATATATATATATATATATATATATATATATATATATACGTCACTTTCAACCTGAGAAATAACAGCTACCAACCATTCACGAAACCCAACACAACACTCCAATACGTGCACCATGACAGCAACCACCCACCCACCACCACGAAAAGAATACCTACCGGAATCAATAAAAGGCTATCGATGCTGTCATCTAGCAAAGCTGAATTTGACCAAGCAACCCCCCCCCCCGTACCAAAAAGCCCTTGATGAAAGCGGGTACAATTTCACCCTCACCTATGAACCCACGCCAGGAAACCAGCCAAAAAAGAACAGAAAACGAAACGACATCATCTGGTACAACCCCCCATACAGCAAAAACGTCTCAACGAACATTGGACACAAATTCCTCAATCTGATTGACAAACACTTTCCCAAAGACAACACCCTAAGAAAAGTATTCAACAAGAACAACATTAAATTGAGCTACAGCTGCATGAACAATATACGACAAATCATCTCAAACCACAACAAAACAATTGCAAATGAGCCGTCGGCCCCCGGACAGAGCGACTCCAAAACCAACAAAGGCTGTAACTGTCGAAAGAAACCTGATTGCCCTCTCAACGGGGGGTGCTTACAAACATCAGTTGTCTACCAATCTAAGGTAATACGTATATATAATAAATAAATATATATATATATATATATATATTTTAAATTTCATTAATTAATTAATTATATTAATTTTAGATCTATCCGTCAATTATAGGTTTTTGTTTGTTTTATGCCCTTTTCATGGAAAATTTAGTTTTTGTGGCAAATAAAATACACAATATTTTTGATTCATTATTATTTTTTGAACAATGAAAAAAAATAATAAATAAATTGCCCTAAATAATCTAAGGATCATGAAAGTGTTAAAAATAATTCATACATTATTATTAAAATGTTTTTTTTAACTTCCAATGCTTAAATCATTTGATCAGTTTCTGATATAACGGGTTTTTAAATATTATTTTTATGTCTTTCGGTTTGTTTTATTTAACACACAAAATATGCATTTTAGTTTTATATTTCCCGGTGGAATATTTGGTGTGAAGGAATTGTCGCCTTGAATATGTCAATAATTCATAACATTGATTTGACTTCATGATCATATTTTGAGCAATGACAATTTTATAGAAAAAAAACAAACAGCCCTCAATGGCAGCTTTGTGAACTTTAGTGAACATTGCAACTTTTTTATTTTTTACATTTGACCATTGTGCGCTTTTATTCCACTGTTTATGTTTTTTTTAAACAATATTTTTAGAATGAGTTAAAAAATGAGGTGCGGCCAGTAAACGGCGCCCCCCCCCCCCCCCCCCCCAGCCGTACTTTGGACCCCCCCTTCCCTAAAGCAAGACTAATGAGACTGCGTGTTGTCTAATTGTAATATTCATGACATATGCCCTGAGAAGTCAATGTTTTATTCAGAAGGATTACTTTTATTCTGAAGGACTCGCATATACAAAATGTACCAACACGGCGAGAACAAGAAGGTCTCCGTTTGAAGGTCTGAGCCAGACGTGTCCGAGGTTTTATCCTCCGTGATGAGAGTGGCCGTCGCCATGGAGACCAGCATCTCCCCTTCTTGACTAATGGCGGGCCAGAAGTGCCACTTGAGAAGAGAGTTGCAGACGAGATGAAAGCGTGTGAAGCGGCCGATCGGCCTTTTAGGTCGGGTTCAGGAAGGTCAGAGGTCAACCCTTGTTGTTCCAAAAAAAATGTTCCAATATTGAAATCATGCACACGGAAGACGTCCTCTGCAGTGGACCAGGAGAGGCCAACAAATGAGACTCCTTCATCCAGCTGGCCAGACGCCGCGTCGGCCATTTTTCTCATAACGAGTGCTTCCCGGCTCACGGCGTTCTTTTGTCAGCCAGGAAATGAAAGCAAGACTTCCTCCGGTCTCCACGTGCTCGTCACTCTTCTTCTTCTTCTTCTTCTTTAACTTCTCTACAAAGCAAACATGTTATTACTCATTTATTCTCTGGTGGCCTGTCATGACCTCTGACCACAGGTGTCCTCCTCCACATCTCCTCCGGTCTCTCCGTGCGGTCTCTTGCTCAAACATGGCTACGGCTACCCCCGAGACCCATCCAAAAGCTCCCAAAAAAGCTCCAAAAAGCAGCGCAGTGCCACCCCTTCTTGTGTCAATATATAAGAATTTAGTTCAATAGTATACATATATATGTACATATGTATGTACATATATATGTATATATCCTTAGGTCAAGAAAAAACACCCGGAGGCTGTTTCATCCCCCGATGACATATTTACACCGTCTGGTCCTCCCTCCGCCCTCCCTTGACTTTGGACTTTTTCGTTTTTTGTTTTCTCTGGGACCTCTGTAGTCTGTCCCTTAAGGGGGGTAGGGGGGGTGTACTGTCATGATCTGTTGCCCGGGTCATATTTTGTTTAGTTTGGTATTTCCTTAGTTGTTGGTTAGTAGGGATGAAATAGTCGCCGGGTGTTTTTTCCTGACCTAAGGAATATTCCGCTCTACTCCGGTATTGAGCACTGTTTAACGGATAAACCACAGCAACCTCGGCTAAACATACGTATATATATATATATATATATATATATATATATATATATATATATATATATATATATATATATATATATATATATATATATATATATATATATATATATATATATATATACATATATATATATATATATGTATATATACAACATTAAATTGAGCTACAGCTGTATGAACAATATACGACAAATTATCTCAAACCACAACAAAACAATTGCAAATGAGCCGTCGGCCCCCGGACAGAGCGACTCCAAAACCAACAAAGGCTGCAACTGCCGCAAGAAACCTGATTGCCCTCTCAACGGGGGGTGCTTACAAACATCAGTTGTTTACCAATCTAAGGTAACACGCAAGGACATTAACACATCCGACACATATGTAGGATTAACCGAGGGAGAGTTTAAAACCAGATGGAACAATCACAAGGCTTCTTTCAGGAACCAAAACCTGCGGAATACCACAGAACTCAGCAAACACATTTGGGACCTTAAAGACAATAATGTTGAATATTCAATAACACGGCAAATTCTTGCATCCAGCACACCTTACAATAGTGGTAATAAAAGATGCAACTTATGCTTGAAAGAGAAACTGTTTATTATATACCGTCCAGACCTGTCATCCCTCAACAAGCGCAGCGAAATTGTATCAGCATGCCGCCACAGACGGAAACACCTCCTAGGTAACACATGAGCCAATCACCACGCCCCTACGCCAGCCTGTACCCACCCACTCTGTGCCCTATATAAACCATGGTATGTGAATGCTTCCATTAAAATCTCCTGATGATTGAGGGAACCCCTCATGAAACAGGCCTGTAGAGATGAAGTAGTCTTGTGATTTTTTTCCCCACACATACATATATTGCGCTCTACTACGGTATCGAGCACTATTTTTTGGATAACCTTATTAAGACATATATATATATATATATATATATATATATATATATGTACATATATATATACATATATATATATATGTATATATATATATGTACATATATATATATATATATGTACATATATATATATATATATATATGTACATATTAATATAATAGATAAATAATTAATCATTAAAATAATTGAATAATAACTTTGACTCCTACATTGTTTACTTCCATGACGACCTCCTTAAAGGTTTGTAATCAATCAGAAATTTCAAGCCGCTAAAATGCACCAAATATGGATGAATGTGAATTGTGAAGTGAATTATATTTATATAGCGCTTTTCATCCCCCGATGACATATTTACACCGCCTGGTCCTCCCTCCGCCCTCCCGTGACTTTGGACTTTTTCGGTTTTTGTTTTCTCTGGGACCTCTGTAGTCTGTCTCTTAAGGGGGGGAGGGGGGTGTACTGTCATGATCTGTTGCCCGGGTTATATTTTGTTTAGTTTGGTATTTCCTTAGTTGTTGGTTAGTAGGGCTGAAATAGTCACCGGG
Organism: Nerophis lumbriciformis; assembly: GCF_033978685.3. Taxonomy (NCBI): domain Eukaryota; kingdom Metazoa; phylum Chordata; class Actinopteri; order Syngnathiformes; family Syngnathidae; genus Nerophis; species Nerophis lumbriciformis. The sequence goes on along the minus strand of NC_084579.2, from coordinate 2,328,631 downwards.
TGATTTTTCCTGACCTAAGGAATATTCTGCTCTACTCCGGTTTTGAGCACTGTTTAACGGATAAACCACAACAACCTCGGCTAAATATACGTGTATATATATATATATATATATATATATATATATATATATATATATATATATATATATATATATATATATATATATATATATATATATATATATATGTACATATTAATATAATAGATAAATAATTAATAATAATAACTTTGACTCCTACATTGTTTACTTCCATGACGACCTCCTTAAAGTTTTGTAACCAATCAGAAATTTCAAGTTGCTAAAATGCACCAAATATGGATGAATGTGAATTGTGAAGTGAATTATATTTATATAGCGCTTTTCTCTCGTGACTCACTGTAAGAGTTAACTCTTTTTGTCTTACATTTAGATCTCTCTTGGCGATGCTATGGTTGCGTTGTAAGGGCTGGTCTCCTATAGCTTTAGTAAAACTTGACCAAGTACTATTCTGTCTTTTTACTCAACATATATGTCATCCAAAAGAAGTTGGGAGTGAGAAGTGTGTTAGGCTGGTCACGCCCAACATGACGGAGCAGGGACACGTTTGAGCGCAACAACAAATAAGAGGCAGATAAAAAAGACAATAAAAAGCCTCTTAGACGCAATAAAGACTTCTCACTTGACTTTCTCTCCTCACACTCGTTAGTCTTTGTCCGTCAACTCTGTGACTCCAGCAAGTAGACAGAGCCCTGACTGTTGTTGTCGCATCTTAAAAGGGTCTTACTAGCATGTTTTTCTACATGTAAACACTTCCTGGTGGTCTACAAAACATGTCATGCTGGTTCTTTGCTCAAAAAGTGCCATATTTGTACATGTTCTACAGACCACCTTCAAGACGCTTTCTGCCTGCTTAATTCTGCGGTCTTATTTACGTGCCACAGTTACGCCCCCTTTGACCAGGTCTCCACCCTGTCAGCCATGTGGTTTGCCATGAAAAGGATCCCTTCGTACGCCTCCAGTGCTGAGCTGATGATGAACACTGTAAGGGAAACAAATATAGATTTGACAGTAAAAAAAAAGGGAAAAAATGACAAAGATTTAACACCGAATAACAGTAAGTGGAAAAAAGGTGCAAAGGTTATCATGTTACATTAGTACTATGTTACATTATTATTATGTTATATTGTTATTATGTTACATTATTACAATGTTATATTATTATATGTTACATTATTACTATGTTACATTATTACTATGTTATATTATTATATGTTACCTTATTCCTATGTTACATTATTACCATGTTACATTAGTATTGTTACATTATTATTGTTACATTATTACTATGTTACATTATTACTATGTTATATTATTATTGTTACATTATTACTCTGTTATATTATTATTATGTTACATTATTACTATGTTACATTATCATATTACATTATTGCTATGTTACATTATTATTATGTTATATTATCATGTTACATTATTACTATGTTACATTATTATTATGTTACATTATTACTATGTTACATTATTACTATGTTACATTATTACTATGTTACATTATTATTATGTTACCTTATTCCTATATTACATTATTACCATGTTACATTAGTATTGTTACATTATTATTACGTTACATTATTATTATGTTACATTATTACTATGTTACATTATTATTGTTACATTATTATTATGTTACATTATAATTATGTTACATTATTACTATGTTACATTATCATATTACATTATTACTATGTTACATTATTATTGTTGCATTATTACTATGTTACATTATTACTATGTTATATTATTATTATGTTACATTATTATTGTTGCATTATTACTATGTTACATTATTACTATGTTATATTATTATTGTTACATTATTACTCTGTTATATTATTATTATGTTACATTATTACTATGTTACATTATCATATTACATTATTACTATGTTACATTATTATTATGTTATATTATCATATTACATTATTACTATTTTACATTATTATTATGTTACATTAATACTATGTTACATTATTACTATGTTATATTATTATTGTTACATTATTGCTATGTTATATTATTATTATGTTGCATTATTATTATATTACATTATCATGTTACAGTATTACTATGTTACATTATTATTGTTACATTATTATTATGTTACATTATAATTATGTTACATTATAATCATGTTACAATATTATTATGTTACATTATCATTATGTTACATTATCATTATATTACATTATTATTATGTTACATTATTACTGTTACATTATTATTATGTTACGTTATTATTATGTTACCTTATTCCTATGTTACATTATTACCATGTTACATTAGTATTGTTACATTATTCTTACATTACATTATTATTATGTTACATTATTACTATGTTACATTATTATTGTTACATTATTATTATGTTACATTATAATTATGTTACATTATAGTTATGTTACATTATTACTATATTACAATATTATTATGTTGCATATAGGGCTGCAACTAACAACTAGTTTGATAATCGATTAATGTGTCGATTATTACTTCGATTAATCGATTAATAATCAGATAAAAGAGACAAACTACATTTCAATCCTTTCCAGTATTTTATTGGGAAAAAAAACCATACTTATTTTGATAATTGTTTCTCAGCTGTTTGTAAATGTTGCAGTTTATAAATAAAGGTTTATAAAAAAATAATAATATAATAATAATAATAATAAAAAGTAGCCTCTGCGCATGCGCGTAGCATAGATCCAACGAATCGATGACTAAATTAATCGCCAACTATTTTTATAATCGATTTTAATCGATTTAATCGATTAGTTGTTGCAGCCCTAGTTACATAATTACTGTTACATTATTATTATGTTATAGTATCATGTTACATTATTACTATGTTACATTATTATTATGTTACGTTATTATTATGTTACCTTATTCCTATGTTACATTATTACCATGTTACATTAGTATTGTTACATTATTCTTACATTACATTATTATTATGTTACATTATTACTATGTTACATTATTATTGTTACATTATTATTATGTTACATTATAATTATGTTACATTATAGTTATGTTACATTATTACTATATTACAATATTATTATGTTGCATATAGGGCTGCAACTAACAACTAGTTTGATAATCGATTAATGTGTCGATTATTACTTCGATTAATCGATTAATAATCAGATAAAAGAGACAAACTACATTTCAATCCTTTCCAGTATTTTATTGGAAAAAAAAACCATACTTATTTTGATAATTGTTTCTCAGCTGTTTGTAAATGTTGCAGTTTATAAATAAAGGTTTATAAAAAAATAATAATATAATAATAATAATAATAAAAAGTAGCCTCTGCGCATGCGCGTAGCATAGATCCAACGAATCGATGACTAAATTAATCGCCAACTATTTTTATAATCGATTTTAATCGATTTAATCGATTAGTTGTTGCAGCCCTAGTTACATAATTACTGTTACATTATTATTATGTTATAGTATCATGTTACATTATTACTATGTTACATTATTATTATGTTACATTATTATTATGTTACCTTATTCCTATGTTACATAATTACTATTTTACATTATTATTGTTACATTATAATTATGTTACATAATTACTATGTTACATTGTAATTATGTTACAATATTATTATGTTACAATATTATTATGTTACATTATTATTATGTTACATTATTACTATGTTACATTATTATTATGTTACATTATTACTATGTTACATTGTTATTTTTACATTATTATTATGTTACATTACTATTATGTTTCATTATAATTATGTTACAATATTATTATGTTACATTATTACTATGTTACATTATTACTGTTATATTATTATTATGTTACATTACTATTATGTTACACTATAATTATGTTATATTATTATTATGTTACATTATAATTATGTTACATTATTATTATGTTACATTATAATTATGTTACATTATTACTATATTACAATATTATTATGTTGCATATAGGGCTGCAACTAACAACTAATTTGATAATCGATTAATGTGTCAATCATTACTTCGATTAATCGATTAATAATCAGATAAAAGAGACAAACTACATTTCTATCCTTTCCAGTATTTTATTGAAAAAAAAAAAAAAACATACTTATTTTGATAATTGTTTCTCAGCTGTTTGTAAATGTTGCAGTTTATAAATAAAGGTTAATAAAATAATAATAATAAAAAGTAGCCTCTGCGTATGCGCATAGCATAGATCCAACGAATCGATGACTAAATTAATCGCCAACTATTTTTATAATCGATTTTAATCGATTTAATCGATTAGTTGTTGCAGCCCTAGTTACATAATTACTATGTTATATTATTATTATGTTATAGTATCATGTTACATTATTACTATGTTACATTATTATTATGTTACATTATTATTATGTTACCTTATTCCTATGTTACATTATTACTATTTTACATTATTATTGTTACATTATAATTATGTTACATAATTACTATGTTACATTGTAATTATGTTACAATATTATTATGTTACAATATTATTATGTTACATTATTATTATGTTACATTATTACTATGTTACATTATTATTATGTTACATTATTATTATGTTACCTTATTCCTATGTTACATAATTACTATTTTACATTATTATTGTTACATTATAATTATGTTACATAATTACTATGTTACATTGTAATTATGTTACAATATTATTATGTTACAATATTATTATGTTACATTATTATTATGTTACATTATTACTATGTTACATTATTATTATGTTACATTATTACTATGTTACATTGTTATTTTTACATTATTATTATGTTACATTACTATTATGTTTCATTATAATTATGTTACAATATTATTATGTTACATTATTACTATGTTACATTATTACTGTTATATTATTATTATGTTACATTACTATTATCCATCCATCCATTTTCTACCGCTTATTCCCTTTGGGGTCGCGGGGGGCGCTGGAGCCTATCTCAGCTACAATCGGGCGGAAGGCGGGGTACACCCTGGACAAGTCGCCACCTCATCGCAGTTACTATTATGTTACACTATAATTATGTTATATTATTATTATGTTACATTATAATTATGTTACATTATTATTATGTTACATTATAATTATGTTACATTATTACTGTGTTACAATATTATTATGTTGCATATAGGGCTGCAACTAACAACTAATTTGATAATCGATTAATGTGTCAATCATTACTTCGATTAATCGATTAATAATCAGATAAAAGAGACAAACTACATTTCTATCCTTTCCAGTATTTTATTTAAAAAAAAAAAAAAATACTTATTTTGATAATTGTTTCTCAGCTGTTTGTAAATGTTGCAGTTTATAAAAAAAAAATAAAAAAAATAAAAAGTAGCCTCTGCGCATGCGCATAGCATAGATCCAACGAATCGATGACTAAATTAATCGCCAACTATTTTTATAATCGATTTTAATCGATTTAATCGATTAGTTGTTGCAGCCCTAGTTACATAATTACTGTTACATTATTATTATGTTATAGTATCATGTTACATTATTACTATGTTACATTATTATTATGTTACCTTATTCCTATGTTACATAATTACTATTTTACATTATTATTGTTACATTATAATTATGTTACATAATTACTATGTTACATTATAATTATGTTACAATATTATTATGTTACATTATTATTATGTTACATTATTACTATGTTACATTATTATTATGTTACATTACTATTATGTTACATTATAATTATGTTACAATATTATTATGTTACATTATTATTGTTACATTATTATTATGTTACATTACTATTATGTTATATTATAATTATGTTATATTATTATTATGTTACATTATAATTATGTTACATTATTATTATGTTACATTATTATTATGTTACATTATTATTATGTTACATTATTACTAACCATCAGCAATAAAGAAACTGACGAGAAAGGGTGGAGATGTCAGGGGACTGTGTGTGTGTGTGTGTGTGTGTGTGTGTGTGTGTGTGTGTGTGTGTGTGTGTGTGTGTGTGTTTGTGTGTGTGTGCGTGTGCGTGTGTGTGTGTGTGCCCTTGGAGGAGGCGCCCTCTGCCCGCTGTGAAATAAGTCAGCTCTGGCATATTTTTCCAGAAAAGTCCGGTCTCATCACAATTAAACCTTGCTGTGGTGCGAAGCATGCTTGCTTTGTGGGTTCTTCCACACTTGTGAGCGCCATCATGTAGTCCTCGCCAAGTCTTAGTCACAGCAAGTCCCTCCATCTTTCCACGCCGGCCCGTCGTCTTGGCAACCAGAGGCGTTCGTACACGGAGGCTGCGCGGCACTTGATATTCTGGCCGGTGTAAAAATGCACGCCGACTGAAAACGGCGTCACAAAAGCGTAAAAAGGCCAAATGATGGGTTTGGTCAGCACATCACATCTCAGAGTACTTCATTGCCACCCAAGCACATCACCGCTTGCATCCTGCTTGTGGAAGATTAGTCGTCCATCTTTACGACGTGCCGCACAAGGGATGAACGAGCGTGTCAGCGCTGATGGATGGAGCGAATTATCATGTGCACTAAACGCCTTGAAGGCAGACTTCTTCTCCTTTTTCATGCCTTTTTACCAGCAGGAAGCTCTCTTTCCAAACAAGGACGGACATCTTGGCTCACATCCATCAACCAATCGGAGCTTGCTGTCCTCTTCACCTCAGAGGTCCCTCTAACGCTGACAACATCGCCACTTCTTTCCTAGTCATGGGCCCAAAAATCCATCCATCCATCCATCTTAATCCGCTTATTCGAGGTTAGGTCACGGGGGCAGCAGCCTAAGCAGAGAAGCCCAGACTTTCCTCTCCCCAGCCACTTGGTCCAGCTCCTCCTGAAAAGAATGAACTTAAATACTATGGACATGATTAGTGAAAGCAGGTGCGTGACTCAAAACGTGAAACAGGTGTGTGACGTGACAGGTGAAAACTAATGGTTGCTATGGTGACAAAACAAAAGTGCACAAAAAGTCCAAAACCCAAAACGAACATGACCAAAACAAAAACATGATCACACAGACATGACAGAGCCCCTCCCTTAAGGACAGATACCAGATGTCCAAAAAGAAAAAAAAATGAACAAGAGTCATGGGAGGGCGGGAGGGGGACATGGCGGTGGGTTGCCAGCCCAAGTGGCCCCGAATCCACCGAGGCAAAGTCAAGTGGCGGCGGCGAGTGGAACGCCGCTGCAGCAGGCGAGGCGGGCGCCCAGGGATTGGCCACATTCGTGGCCGACTGGGAGGTGGGCGCACTTGGCGTGGCGGGCGACCGACCAGGTAGCGGCCATATCCGTAGCCGATGAGGAGGCAGGCGCGTCGTCATCGTGGCAGGCGTGGCTTGGCGTGGTGAGTCAGGCGGCGAAGCTTGGCGTGGCGCGTCAGGCGGCGAAACTTGGCGTGGGTCTTGGTCTTGGCATGGCGGGTCTTGGTCTTGGCGTTGCGGGTCTTGGTCTTGGCGTGGCGGGTCTTGGTCTTGGCGTGGCGGGTTTTGGTCTTGGCATGGCGGGTCTTGGTCTTGGCATGGCGGGTCTTGGTCTTGGCATGGCGGGTCTTGGTCTTGGCATGACGGGTCTTGGTCTTGGTCTTGGCATGGCGGGTCTTGGTCTTGGTCTTGGCATGGCGGGTCTTGGCGTGGAGGGTCTTGGCTTGAATGGTCTTGGTCTTGGCGTGGAGGGTCTTGGTCTTGGCTTGGCAGTGCTTGGTCTTGGCTTGGCGGCGTGGAACTGCGACTGGCGGCGCTTGGCGGCGTGGAGCTGGTACCGGAGCTTGGCATGATGCGGCTAGGCGTGGTGCGGGTACTGGAGTCTGCCGTGGAACTTGGCGTGGTGGAGCTGGTGCTAGCCTTGGTGCGGCAACAGGTGCTAGCCTTGGTGCGGCGACAGGTGCTAGCCTTAGTGCGGTGACAGGTGCTAGCCGTGGTGCAGCGACAGGTGCTAGCCGTGGAGCTGCGACAGGTGCTAGCCGTGGAGCTGCGACAGGTGCTAGCCGTGGAGCTGCGACAGGTGCTAGACGTGGTGCTGCGACAGGTGCTAGCCGTGGAGCTAGCCTTGGAGCAGGTGGAGGTGGCCTAGCTGGGGGTTGCGGCTTGGCAGGCCAAAAGACCGGTGGTGGTGGCCGAACTGGAGGTTGTGGCTTAACAGGCCGTAAGACCGGTGGCGGCGGCCGTGCTGTTGGCTGTGGCTTGGCTTGGTGATGCTGAGCCACCCCACCAACACAGCTCCCGACCCCAGCCCCCCCCCCCCCCCTCAAGGGGCGGATACCAGACGCGCTCTCTGCGGTCTGGAACTCTCTCTAGGGGTGGGCGGGGGTAGGTCAGGAGGGGGGCTGAAACTTCCCCTTTAAATTGTCCACAATGTTTTTCTTTATCCCCCACCTGGGGTTGTGTGGGCGGAAAAAAAGAAAAAAATTGTGACGGGGGCGGGACTTGAGTCTTGGGGGGCGGGGCATGAGTCTTGGGGGGCGGGGCATGAAATTTGGGACGTGGCTTGGACTGATTAGACCTGATTTCTAAAAACATGTTTTGATAATGTTTTATCAAAGACATGGCATTAGAGTCTTTTGCTGGAGGCGGGTGATCAAAAGAAAAAGAGTTGAAAAAAAAATCCTGGTCTGCTGCTTGCTTCCGCCCGGAGGGGGAGGGGCTTGTGGGAGCGGCGTGTCCTGCCCGCTCGCGGAAGTCTTTCCTGGCGTCCCTCGCCTTTGGCGGCGCTTCCGTGGCTTAGGTGACGCACCGATCGGCACCAGCTTGCCTCCATTCCCCCACATCATCCCCCTGCGCTCCCTGGGGGAAAAGCGCAGCGTCTCGGCCTCCATGGCGCGCAGCACCTCCCAAGAAGCCTCATCAAACCTGTCCAACTCGGCCAACTTACGTGCGAAAAAACTATCTTGCTGACGACATACTGTCATGACTTGGTCTTGGGTGTTTGCTTTTCCGGAATGCAACGGAAAGTTGGCTCGGGCGAGACGGGAATGTGAGTACATTTTTATTTAACACTATAACCACAAAACAAGGAAGTAAACAAAAGGCGCGCACAATGGCAGAGAACAAACTATGAAAAACAAAAAGACTATAAACATGGAACAAAAACTTACTTTGGCATGGGACATGAAGCAGGTTCTTAGAGGATGAAGAGTGTACAGAAGCATATATATGGAGATGTCGTCAGAACGACAAACTGAAAGGAATGAACTTAAATACTATGGACATGATTAGTGAAAGCAGGTGCGTGACTCAAAACGTGAAACAGGTGTGTGACGTGACAGGTGAAAACTAATGGTTGCTATGGTGACAAAACAAAAGTGCACAAAAAGTCCAAAACCCAAAACGAACATGACCAAAACAAAAACATGATCACACAGACATGACAGTTTGTTGACAAGAAAATGTGACAGCACGTTTAATCTCTTTATTAACCGCAGGTAACACAATCCGGTGAAAAGATTTGTTGTTCAATATTCCCATCATGTACGATGGCAATATTTGACAGCAAGTCAATGATTGACGTGACAAACGTGCCATCCAAACAATACCCCGTTTGTTGACAAGAAGATACGACCGCCATGGAAGCACATTCCATCTCTTGACTGAGCAGAGGTAACGTTGTCCAACATTCCCATCGTGTACGATGATGAGCTCCACAAGACCAAGACCTTCAAGTCCCTAGGAAGACCCTCAGAAGACCGACCCTCCTCCTTGTGGTCCAGGCAGATCTTCGTCAAACGTCTGCGGACGCCATGTTTGCTCCACTTATCTGCGAGCGCCAATGACAGCAGGAAGTGTCATCGCCTGCCAGGGAAACGCGGGCGATCGCCCACATTATCGCCCCCCCCCCCCCCCCCCCCCCCCCCCCCTCCCTTGACCCCCCACACCCCCATGGCACTCACGCTGCTAAAGCGCCGTAATTAGTTGACGCCTTCTTTGATTCACAGCTTCACGGCTGCGTTGGCGTTCAAGCGCCACATTAGAGACCCCCCGGGGGGACATGACTTTATACTGGGGGGGGCTGGGAAGGGGGGAGGGGGGGGGACACATTAATCATGCAATCCTCTTCTCTCTCTCTCTCTCTCTCTCTCTCTCTCTCTCTCTCTCACTCTCTCTCTCTTTAAAAAAAAAATAGACTTTTAAAAAATGTGTATATTCAACTTAAATATGTAAAAAGTCAGATTTTTTAAAAGAAAAAAGTCTGACTTTTTACATAATTTCTTAAAATATTTTTTTCTTCAATTATTTACACACAATTCTTGTAAAATAACTTTTATCGCAAAATATTAAGGTTTTTCTAAAAAAAAATTATTTTTTTTATTTGACCACGATTTATTTGACTTTAACTTTGTATAAATACATCATAATTTCTATTTTTTTCTCAGAATATTCCTAAAAACTATTGTATGACAACTTCTTTTCATAATATTTTATTTAAATATATTTTACTTTAATCATGTAAAATGGCATAATTTTTTCTTTTAAAAAAAGTCTGACTTTTTTCTTAAAATATTTTTGTCTTAAAATATTTCCACACAATTCTTGTAAAATAACTTTTTCGCAAAATATTACAAATTTGTTTCTAAATAATATATATGACTTTAAGATTTTAATCTTGTATAAATACGTACATTTTGTCTCGTAAAATAGTTTTTTCCTCAGTATATTCCTAAAAATTAGTGTATGACAACTTCTTTTCACAATATTTTATTTAAATATATTTGACTTTAACCATGTAAAATGGCAAACTTTTTTTCTTTTAAAAAAGTCAGACTTTTTTCTGAAAATATATTTTTCTTAAAATATTTCCACACAATTCTTGTAAAATAACTTCTTTTTTTTAAAATATTAAATAATATATATTTTTATTATAAAGAATATATTTTTCACAATATATTTGACTTTAATCATGTAAAATGGCATACTGTTTTTATAAAAAAATTAATCTTAAAATATTTTTTGCTTAGAATATTAATACACAATTCTTGTAAGATAACTTTGTTTTTCACAATATTGTTTTTTCTAAAAAAATAAATAAAGAGCCTTATATACTGTAAAATGGCTTTTATACGGTAAAATTAACTTTAAACTTTCTTTCTCAAATATTCCGACATAATTCTTGTCAATGACGACTTTTTTCTAAAAAATTCAAAACAAATATTTTCCAATACAATTGACTTTAAAATTGTAAAATTACATAATTTTGTCTCTTAAAATTATTTTTCTTCTCAGAATATTCCTAAAAATTCTTGTATGATCACATTTTCTCACAATATTGCAACATATTTTCTAAAAAAATGTGACTTTTAAAAAAAGGTTTATATTAACTTTAATTATGTAAAATGGCACACTTATTTCTTTGAATATTTCCACACAATTCTTGTAAAATAACTGTTTTCGCTAAATATTACAAAAAAAATTATTTAAAAAAAAATACTTTTTTCACAATATATTTGACTTTATTCTTGTATAAATACATCATTTTGTCTCGTAATTCTTCTCTCTCAGACTATTCCTAAAAAATATTGTATGAAAACTTATTTTCACAATATTTTATTTAAATATATTTGACTTTAATCATGTAAAATGGCATACTTTTTTCTTTAAAAAAAGTCTGACTTTTTTCTTAAAATATTTTTGTCTTAAAATATTTCCACACAATTCTTGTAAAATAATTTTTTCGTAAAATATTACAAATTTGTTTCTAAATAATATATATGACTTTAAGACTTTAATCTTGTATAAATACGTAAATGTTGTCTCGTAAAATAGTTTTTTCCTCAGAATATTCCTAAAAATTAGTGTATGACAACTTCTTTTCACAATATTTTATTTAAATATATTTGACTTTAACCATGTAAAATGACAAACTTTTTTTCTTTTAAAAAAGTCAGACTTTTTTCTGAAAATATATTTTTCTTAAAATATTTCCACACAATTCTTGTAAAATAACTTCTTTTTTTAAAATTCTAAACGATATATATTTTTATTATAAAGAATATATTTTTCACAATATATTTGACTTTAATCATGAAAAATGGCATACTGTATTTATAAATTTTTTTATCTTAAAATATTTTTTGCTTAGAATATTAATACACAATTCTTGTAAGATAACTTTGTTTTTCACAATATTGTTTTTTCTAAAAAAATAAATAAAGAGCCTTATATACTGTAAAATGGCTTTTATACGGTAAAATTAACTTTAAACTTTCTTTCTCAAATATTCCGACATACTTCTTGTCAATGACGACTTTTTTCTAAAAAATTCAAAACTAATATTCTCCAATACAATTGACTTTAAAATTGTAAAATTACATAATTTTGTCTCTTAAAATTATTTTTCTTCTCAGAATATTCCTAAAAATTCTTGTATGATCACTTTTTCTCACAATATTGCGTTACAAATTTGTTTCTAAATAATATATATGACTTTAAGACATTAATCTTGTATAAATACGTAATTTTGTAACGTAAAATAGTTTTTTCTTCAGAATATTCCTAAAAATTATTGTATGACAACTTTTTTTCACAATATTTTATTTCAATATATTTGACTTTGAATATGTAAAACAACAAACTTTTTTCTTTTAAAAAAATCCGATTTTTTTCTGAACCTATATTTTTCTTAAAATATTTCCACACAATTCTTGTAAAATAACTTTTATCGCAAAATATTATAAACTTTTTTCTAAAAAAAAAAAAAAATTCACAATTTAATTGACTTAAATTTTGTATAAATGCATCATTTTGTCTCATAAAATAATTTTTTCGCAGAATATTCCTAAAAATGATTGTATGACAACTTATTTTCACATTTCATTTAAATATATTGGACTTTAATTATGTAAAATGGCATACTTTTTTCTTGTAAAAAGTCTGACATTTTTCTTAAAATATTTCCACACAATTCTTGTAAAATCTCTTTTTTTTTGCAAAACACTATAAACTTTTTTTTTTGCTAATACTTTTTGCACTACATATTTGAATTAAATCTTATATAAACACGTAATTTCGTCGCGTAAAATAATTTTTTCTCAGAATATTCCTAAAAATGATTGTATGACAACTTATTTCCATAATATTTTATTTAAATATATTTGACTTTAATTATGTAAAATGGCATACTTTTTTCTTTTAAAAATGTCTGACTTTTTTCTTAAAATATTTTTTTCTTAAAATATTTCCACACAATTCTTGTAAAATAACTTTTTCGCAAAATATTACAAAATTGTTTCTAAATAATATATGTGACTTTAAGACATTAATCTTGTATAAATACGTAATTTTGTAACGTAAAATAGTTTTTTCTTCAGAATATTCCTAAAAATTATTGTATGACAACTTTTTTTCACAATATTTTATTTCAATATATTTGACTTTGAATATGTAAAACAACAAACTTTTTTCTTTTAAAAAAATCAGATTTTTTTCTGAACCTATATTTTTCTTAAAATATTTCCACACAATTCTTGTAAAATAACTTTTATCGCAAAATATTATGAACTTTTTTCTAAAAAAAAAAAAAAAAAAATTCACAATTTATTTGACATTTTGTCTCATAAAATAATTATTTTTTTGCAAAACACTATAAACTTTTTTTTTGCTAATACTTTTTGCACTACATAATTGAATTAAATCTTATACAAACACGTAATTTCGTCCCGTAAAATAATTTTTTCTCAGAATATTCCTAAAAATGATTGTATGACAACTTATTTTCATAATATTTTATTTAAATGTATTTGACTTTAATTATGTAAAATGGCATACTTTTTTTCTTTTAAAAAAGTCTGACTTTTTCCTTCAAATATTTTTTTCTTCAAATATTTTTTTATTCAAATATTTCCACACAATTCTTGTAACGTAACTTTTTTGCAAAATATTGCAAATTTGTTTCTAAATAATATGTATGACTAAGACTTTAATATTGTATAAATATGTAATTTTGTCTCGTTAAATAGTTTTTTCTCAGAATATTCCTAAAAATTCTTGTATGACAACTTTTTTTCACATTTTATTTAAATATATTTGAATTTAATCATGCAAAATTGCGTACTTTATAAGTCTGAATTTGTTATTAAAATTTTTTTTTCTTCAACATTTGAATTAAATCTCGTATAAATACATACATTTTTTCTCGTAAAATAGTTTTTTCCTCAGAATATTCCTAAAAATGATTGTATGACAACTTCTTTTCACAATATTTGATTTAAATATATTTGACTTTAATCGTGTAAAATTGCGTACTTTACAAGTCTGAATTTGTTATTAAAATATTTTTTTCTTCAAATATTTCCGCACAGTTCCTGTAAAACAAAGTTTTGTCACAATGTGGTGTTTTCCTAAAAAGAAAAGACATCTATCACACAGCTGACTTGAAGCAGTGCTAACGCGCTAAAAGGCTAACAAAGATGGGTGTGTCATGTCAGATACACTCTTTTTGTGTCAGACACACTCACAGCAACCACAATTTCCAAGACAGCCGCCTTCAAAAATGCTGAGCCGACAAAAGCGTCTTCCCGCCCGCCACGAGCTTGCAGGCAGGCGACGACATCGTGAGGAAGGATGCAGCCCCGAGGCGGCCGTCACACACGCGCACAAAGACCATTCACGGAGACGAGGCCGTCTTCTCGCATGTCTTCTTGGCAAATACTTTTTACTTCCAGCTCATCTGGAGCTAAGCTACATACAAATAAAGACAATAAAGCTCTCATTAGCGCTAGCATAGCATTAGCGCTAGCATAGCATTAGTGTTAGCATAGCATTAACTCTTCGGGCGCTAGGCTACATGCTAATAAAGCTCTCATTAGCGCTAGCATAGCATTAGCTCATCGGGCGCTAAGCTACAAGTTAATAAAGACACGAAAGCTCTCATTAGCGCTAGCATAGCATTAGCTTAGCACTAGCATAGCATTAGCCCATCTGGAGCTAAGCTACATGATAATAAAGACAAGAAAGCTCTCATTAGCGCTAGCATAGCATTAGCTTAGCACTAGCATAGCATTAGCTCATCTGGAACTAAGCTACATGCTAATAAAGACAAGAAAGCTCTCACTAACGCTAGCATAGCATTAGTGCTAGCATAGCATTAGCTAATCGGGCACTAAGCTACATGCTAATAATAATAATACCTGGGATTTATATAGCGCTTTTCTAAGTACCCAAAGTCGCTTTACATGTAGAACCCATCATTCATTCACACCTGGTGGTGGTAAGCTACTTTCATAGCCACAGCTGCCCTGGGGTAGACTGACGGAAGCGTGGCTGCAATTTGCGCCAACGGCCCCTCCGACCACCACCTATCATTCATCATTCAATTCACCGGTGTGAGTGGCACCGGGGACAAAGGGTGAAGTGTCCCGCCCAAGGACACAACGGCAGCGATTTTTGGATGGTAAGAGGCGGGGAGCGAACCTGCAACCCTCAGGTTTCTGGCACGGTTGCTCTACCCACTACGCCATGCCGCCCCAGTAATGAACTCTTATTAGCGCTAGCATAGCATTAGCTCATCGGGCGCTAAGCTACATGCTAATAAAGACAAGAAAGCTCTCATTAGCGCTTGCATAGCATTAGCTTAGCACTAGCATATCATTAGCTCATCTGGAGCTAAGCTACATGCTAATAAATACAAAAAAGCTCTCATTAGCGCTAGCATAGCATTAGCTTAGCACTAGCATAGCATTAGCTCATCTGGAGCTAAGCTACATGCTAATAAAGACAAGAAAGCTCTCACTAGCGCTAGCATAGCATTAGTGCTAGCATAGCATTAGCTCATCGGGCGCTAAGCTACATGCTAATAATGAACTCTCATTAGCGCTAGCATAGCATTAGCTCATCGGGCGCTAAGCTACATGCTAATAAAGACAAGAAAGCACTCATTTGCGCTTGCATAGCATTAGCTTAGCACTAGCATATCATTAGCTCATCTGGAGCTAAGCTACATGCTAATAAAGACAAGAAAGCTCTCATTAGCGCTAGCATAGCATTAGCTTAGCACTAGCAGGGCATTAGCTCATCTGGAGCTAAGCTACATGCTAATAAAGACAAGAAAGCTCTCACTAGCGCTAGCATAGCATTAGTGCTAGCATAGCATTAGCTCATCGGGCGCTAAGCTACATGCTAAT
The DNA here is from genome assembly GCF_033978685.3 of Nerophis lumbriciformis. Lineage (NCBI taxonomy): Eukaryota > Metazoa > Chordata > Actinopteri > Syngnathiformes > Syngnathidae > Nerophis > Nerophis lumbriciformis. Next base: position 2,312,433 of record NC_084579.2, on the reverse strand, counting down.
AATGAACTCTCATTAGCGCTAGCATAGCATTAGCTCATCGGGCGCTAAGCTACACGCTAATAAAGACAAGAAAGCTCTCATTAGCGCTTGCATAGCATTAGCTTAGCACTAGTATATCATTAGCTCATCTGGAGCTAAGCTACATGCCAATAAAGACACGAAAGCTCTCATTAGCGCTAGCATAGCATTAGCTTAGCACTAGCATAGCATTAGCTCATCTGGAGCTAAGCTACATGCTAATAAAGACAAGACAGCTCTCACTAGCGCTAGCATAGCATTAGTGCTAGCATAGCATTATCTAATCGGGCACTAAGCTACATGCTAATAATGAACTCTCATTAGCGCTAGCATAGCATTAGCTCATCGGGCGCTAAGCTACATGCTAATAAAGACAAGAAAGCTCTCATTAGCGCTAGCATAGCATTAGCTTAGCACTAGCATATTATTAGCTCATCGTGCGCTAAGCTACATGCTAATAATGAACTCTCATTAGCGCTAGCATAGCATTAGCTCATCGGGCGCTAAGCTACATGCTAATAAAGACAAGAAAGCTCTCATTAGCGCTTGCATAGCATTAGCTTAGCACTAGTATATCATTAGCTCATCTGGAGCTAAGCTACATGCCAATAAAGACAAGAAAGCTCTCATTAGCGCTAGCATAGCATTAGCTTAGCACTTGCATAGCATTAGCTCATCTGGAGCTAAGCTACATGCTAATAAAATCAAGAAAGCTCTCACTAGCGCTAGCATAGCATTAGCGCTAGCATAGCATTAGTGCTAGCATAGCATTAGTGCTAGCATAGCATTAACTCATCGAGCGCTAGGCTACATGCTAATAAAGACAATAAAGCTCTCATTAGTGCTAGCATAGCATTAGCTCATCGGGCGCTAAGCTACATGCTAATAATGCACTCTCATTAGCGCTAGCATAGAATTAGCACATCGGGCGCTAAGCTACATGCTAATAAAGACAAGGAAGCCCTCATTAGCGCTTGCGTAGCATTAGCTTAGCACTAGCATATCATGAGCTCATCTGGAGCTAAGCTACATGCTAATAAAGACAAGAAAGCTCTCATTAGCGCTAGCATAGCATTAGCTTAGCACTAGCATGGCATTAGCTCATCTGGAGCTAAGCTACATGCTAATAAAGACAAGACAGCTCTCACTAGCGCTAGCATAGCATTAGTGCTAGCATAGCATTAGCTCATCGTGTGCTAAGCTACATGCTAATAATGAACTCTCATTAGCGCTAGCATAGCATTAGCTCATCGGGCGCTAAGCTACATGCTAATAAAGACAAGAAAGCTCTTATTAGCGCTTGCATAGCATTAGCTTAGCACTAGCATATCATTAGCTCATCTGGAGCTAAGCTACATGCTAATAAAGACAAGAAAGCTCTCATTAGCGCTAGCATAGCATTAGCTTAGCACTAGCATAGCATTAGCTCATCTGGAGCTAAGCTACATGCTAATAAAGACAAGAAAGCTCTCACTAGCGCTAGCATAGCAGTAGCTCATCGGGCGCTAAGCTACATGCTAATAATGCACTCTCATTAGCGCTAGCATAGCATTAGCACATCGGGCGCTAAGCTACATGCTAATAAAGACAAGAAAGCTCTCATTAGCGCTTGCATAGCACTAGCTTAGCACTAGCATATCATTAGCTCATCTGGAGCTAAGCTACATGCTAATAAAGACAAGAAAGCTCTCATTAGCGCTAGCATAGCATTAGCTTAGCACTAGCATAGCATTAGCTCATCTGGAGCTAAGCTACATGCTAATAAAGACAAGAAAGCTCTCACTAGCGCTAGCATAGCATTAGTGCTAGCATAGCATTAGCTCATCGTGCGCTAAGCTACATGCTAATAATGAAGTCTCATTAGCGCTAGCATAGCATTAGCA
>NC_084579.2:2223032-2305532 GCF_033978685.3 Nerophis lumbriciformis | reverse complement strand
TGGATCAGCCACTTACGGCGCTCCTTAAAAAAGGTGGGAAAAAGGTGACATTGGGAAATGGTGGAAGAGCAAAAAACTTCAGTCTAATGCTGGACCCTCTGGGGGGGGGATTTGGGGCCCTGGAGGCCGGCCGGCTGCTATAAAGCGCTACTCAGCCGTCCATAACCCCGAAGAGGAATTAAGCAGTGGTGGTGAGAGGCATTGGATGAGGGCGGGGAGTGTGTTTGTATATGCCCATTGTCTTTGGCTGAAATGTAAATGTTCATAAGCCCAGAGTCCTTCTGCATGCAATGCAAGCAAAGTTCGATTCCCAGGTGTCGTTGAGGAGGGGAGGAGGGAGGGAGGTCAAAAAGCGTCCATCTTTTTTCTAAAAAAATTCAAAACAAATATTTTCTAATACAATTGACTTTAAAATTGTAAAATTACATAATTTTGTCTCTTAAAATTATTTTTCTTCTCAGAATATTCCTAAAAATTCTTGTATGATCACCTTTTCTCACAATATTGCAACATATTTTCTAAAAAAATTTGACTTTTAAAAAAAGGTTTATATTAACTTTAATTATGAAAAATGGCACACTTCTTTCTTTAAATATTTCCACACAATTCTTGTAAAATAACTTTTTTCGCTAAATATTACAAACATTTTTCTTAAAAAAAAAATACTTTTTTCACAATATATTTGACTTTATTCTTGTATAAATACATCATTTTGTCTCGTAATTCTTCTCTCTCAGACTATTCCTAAAAATGATTGTATGAAAACTTATTTTGACAATATTTTATTTAAATATATTTGACTTTAATAATGTAAAATGGCATACTTTTTGTCTTTTAAAAATGTCTGACTTTTTTCTTAAAATATTTTTTTCTTAAAATATTTCCACACAATTCTTGTAAAATAACTTTTTCGCAAAATATTACAAATGTGTTTCTAAATAATATATATGACTTTAAGACATTAATCTTGTATAAATACGTAATTTTGTATCGTAAAATAGTTTTTTCTTCAGAATATTCCTAAAAATTATTGTATGACAACTTCTTTTCACAATATTTTATTTCAATATGTTTGACTTTGAATATGCAAAACAACAAACTTTTTTCTTTTAAAAAAGTCCGATTTTTTTCTGAACCTATATTTTTCTTAAAATATTTCCACACAATTCTTGTAAAATAACTTTTATCGCAAAATATTATGAACTTTTTTCTAAAAAAAAAAAAAAAAAATTCACAATTTATTTGACTTAAATTTTGTATAAATACATCATTTTGTATCAATACATCTTTGAAATTCCTCAGGGGATGCTTACAGAACAGCCTGTTCTTGTCTCAAGGCCATTCAGGGGAGTCAAATCGTAGATAAGGAATTTTGTTTTTTTCTTGAACAGGCATTAACAATGACTTGTCTGTTCTATTCGTCCATGCTGGCTCTCATATCCAAACCTTCCTTTATAGCAAGCTTTTCCATGATGTGATCCATCTTGCGATTCAGTTCAGAAATCGCCACAGACTGGGATCCCACAGCCCGGCCCAATCCGTCCATTGCGACGAACAGCCGTTGGGCTCCTTGAGTGGCTGCCATCGTCTTACGAATTTGACGATACACCAAAGCAATGCCCAGCCCAATCAGCAGGTGCCCCGCGATTATAGTTCCAAATAGGTAGATGTCTTCCACGTCCTCGATGGAAAGGACTGAGAGGCACATGATTCTCCATTTGTCCCAGGAATCTCTCACATACTTTGCAGCAATGGTTCCATCAGGGCAGCCAGGCTCCTCAGAACCTCTTTTCCTCGTCGAAAAGATTGTGTCAATAGAGTCGAGAGTCCAGCTGATCAATTCCATGTCTGATGATTAGATTTGGAGGACAGCGCAAAGAAAGAGGCTTCCAAAAAAAAAAGTTTCGACAAGACAAGACAAAAAAGAGAGAGCAAGCCAGGAAAAGACGGGAGGAGAAAAAAATGCGACCGCCCTCACCAGAGGCAAGACAGAAAACACCTGTTTCACCTTCATGCTCTTTGTTTACAACACTGAAGCATCTTTAGCATTCTTTAGTTTCCTTAGCTTTCCATAGCATCTTTAGCATGTTTTAGTATCTTTAATATTATTTAGCATCTTCAGTATTATTTAGCATCTTTAGCATTCTTTAGTTTCCTTAGCTTTCCATAGCATCTTTAGCATGTTTTAGTATCTTTAATATTATTTAGCATCTCTAGTATTATTTAGCATCTTTAGCAATCTTACGTTTCCTTAGCTTTCCATAGCATCTTTAGCATGTTTTAGTATCTTTAATATTATTTAGCATCTTCAGTATTATTTAGCATCTTTAGCAATCTTACGTTTCCTTAGCTTTCCATAGCATCTTTAGCATGTTTTAGTATCTCTAATTTGTTTAGCATCTTTAGTATTATTTAGCATCTTTAGCAATCTTACGTTTCCTTAGCTTTCCATAGCATCTTTAGCATGTTTTAGTATCTTTAATATTATTTAGCATCTTCAGTATTATTTAGCATCTTTAGCAATCTTACGTTTCCTTAGCTTTCCATAGCATCTTTAGCATGTTTTAGTATCTTTAATATTATTTAGCATCTTCAGTATTATTTAGCATCTTTAGCAATCTTACGTTTCCTTAGCTTTCCATAGCATCTTTAGCATGTTTAGTATCTTTAATACTATTTAGCATCTTTAGTATTATTTAGCATCTTTAACAATATTTAGTTTCCTTAGCTTTCCATAGCATCTTTAGCATGTTTTAGTATCTTTAATATTATTTAGCATCTTCAGTATTATTTAGCATCTTTAGCAATCTTACGTTTCCTTAGCTTTCCATAGCATCTTTAGCATGTTTAGTATCTTTAATACTATTTAGCATCTTTAGTATTATTTAGCATCTTTAACAATATTTAGTTTCCTTAGCTTTCCATAGCATCTTTAGCATGTTTAGTATCTTTAATACTATTTAGCATCTTTAGTATTATTTAGCATCTTTAACAATATTTAGTTTCCTTAGCTTTCCATAGCATCTTTAGCATCTTTAATATTATTTAGCATCTTTAGTATTATTTAGCATCTTTAACAATATTTAGTTTCCTTAGCTTTCCATAGCATCTTTAGCATGTTTTAGTATCTTTAATATTATTTAGCATCTTCAGTATTATTTAGCATCTTTAGCAATCTTACGTTTCCTTAGCTTTCCATAGCATCTTTAGCATGTTTAGTATCTTTAATACTATTTAGCATCTTTAGTATTATTTAGCATCTTTAACAATATTTAGTTTCCTTAGCTTTCCATAGCATCTTTAGCATGTTTAGTATCTTTAATACTATTTAGCATCTTTAGTATTATTTAGCATCTTTAACAATATTTAGTTTCCTTAGCTTTCCATAGCATCTTTAGCATCTTTAATATTATTTAGCATCTTTAGTATTATTTAGCATCTTTAACAATATTTAGTTTCCTTAGCTTTCCATAGCATATTTAGCATGTTTTAGTATCTTTAATATTATTTAGCATCTCTAGTATTATTTAGCATCTTTAGCAATCTTACGTTTCCTTAGCTTTCCATAGCATCTTTAGCATGTTTTAGTATCTCTAATTTGTTTAGCATCTTTAGTATTATTTAGCATCTTTAGCAATCTTACGTTTCCTTAGCTTTCCATAGCATCTTTAGCATGTTTTAGTATCTTTAATATTATTTAGCATCTCTAGTATTATTTAGCATCTTTAGCAATCTTACGTTTCCTTAGCTTTCCATAGCATCTTTAGCATGTTTTAGTATCTCTAATTTGTTTAGCATCTTTAGTATTATTTAGCATCTTTAGCAATCTTACGTTTCCTTAGCTTTCCATAGCATCTTTAGCATGTTTTAGTATCTCTAATTTGTTTTTGCATCTTTAGTATTATTTAGCATCTTTAGCAATCTTACGTTTCCTTAGCTTTCCATAGCATCTTTAGCATGTTTTAGTATCTTTAATATTATTTAGCATCTTTAGTATTACTTAGCATCTTTAACAATCTTACGTTTCCTTAGCTTCTCATAGCATCTTTAGCATGTTTTTGTGTCTTTAACACTATTTAGCATCTTTAGTATTACTTAGCATCTTTAGCAATCTTACGTTTCCTTAGCTTCCCATAGCATCTTTAGCATGTTTACAGCTCCTGATTGGTCCATGGCAATAAATCCCGAGAGAAGCGATGATGACTTTTCCAAAGAAGTCATCAAGTTGTTCGTCATGCCACATTTTGTCTTCACACTTCCATCCACGTTACCACGGCAACACGCTTGACCTCCGTCACCAAGCATCCTCCTGATGGTGACCCCGAGCAGAGGTCACGGTGGAGCTGTTGCCGTGACGATGAAGGCAGAACTTGACCATAAAAGAAGTTTTCATGCCAAATGACTGTAAAAGAAAACACTTTCCTGCGTGTATTTTCACAATAAAATGCAATTATTTTTTTTTACGATTAAAAAGTGATGGCCAAGGAAAAATAGTTGCTCCGCCTCCAAGTAACTTCAATTCACATCTTCTCGGGTCAATTTGCATATTCATGCGGACAGTTTAGCTTTCATTTCACGCCGTGTGCCCTCAAAGCCGCCGCCGCGCTACGTTAATATGAGCTCCTCGCCGCCACTGACCTGTCTTCCTGCTAAGCGGCGCCACGGCCCGGAACTGCCCGCCGCCGCCCGACCCTCGCGCACCTCACCTTTTTACGTCCTCCAGCTGGCGGCGCTGGAGCGGCTAATGAGTGGTTCTACCCAGAAGGCCCGGCGCTGCGTGGCTAAGTGACGCCAGGAGACCATTAGTATATATATATATATATATATATATATATATATATATATATATATATATATATATATATATATATCAACTTACTAGTATTAAACTAGTCATTGACCTATTAATCAATGACTTACTATAATTACATTTTTATTAAGAAAATGTTATTCAACTAGCCATTGGCTTACTAGTCATCAACCAACTCGTATTCAACTAGTTGTAGACCCACTAGTCAATAACTGTGCAATGTTTAACTAGTAGTTGATTCACTAGTAATTAACTAACTAGTATTTGACTTGGTATTAACCAACTAGTATTCAACTATTCATTAACTGACTCGTATTTAACTAGTCATTGCCTTACTATTTATTAACCTGTATTCAACTTTTAGTGATCTTATAATCATTTATACCTAGTATTCAACTAGTCATTGACCTACTAGTCATGAACAAACTAGTATATGTACTAATATTAAACTAGTAATTAACATACACATTTTTCATTAACTAACTAGTCATTAAATAACTAGTATTTAACTACTGTGATGAGGTGGTGACTTGTCCTAGGTGTACCCTGCCTTCCGCCCGAATGCAGCTGAGATAGGCTGTAGCCTATCAAGCGGTAGAAAATGGATGGATGGATAACTAGTCATTAAATAACTAGCATTTAACTAGTCATTGACTTACTATTTATTAATTAACTTGTATTAAACTTTTAGTGATATAGTAACAATTTCTAACCAGTATTCAACTAGTCATTGACCTACTAGTCATGAATAAACTAGTATGACATACTAATATTTAACTAGTAATTAACATACAAACATGTCATTAACTAACTAGTCATTAAATAACTAGTATTTAACTAGTCATTGACCTACTATGCATTAATTAACTTGTATTCCACTTTTTAGTGATTTAGTAAACATTTCTAACTAGTATTGCACTCGTCATTGAACTACTAGTCATGAACAAACTAGTATGACTTACTAATATTCAACTATTAATTTACATACACATTTGTCATTAAATAGCTAGTATTTAACTAGTCACTGACTTACTATTTATTAATTAATTCGTATTCAACTTTTTAGTGATCGAGTAATCATTTCTAACTAGTATTCACCTATTAGTCATGAACACACTAGTATGACTTACTCATATTTACACATAAGTAATTAACTAACTAGTCATTTCCTAACTAGCCATTCAACAACTGTTCACAAATTGACAAGTCAGCCAGTTAGTAGCTAAGTAATTAATAGTTAACTAGTCGTTAAATATCTAGTTGTCAACTGACGTTACATGACTAGCAAATTACCAATAAGATCTTCCCTAACCAACTAGTTGTTCACATCGGATGAGTCATTAGACAACTAGTCATGAGGAAGACTTGTTGGCCTCCAGTCAGTCACATGCAGGCGGTCGCCATGGCAACAGGCTGGGCATCAAACACGAACACACCTCAAAAATCAGACTTTTTTTTATTCAAGTTAAGAAAGTCCAAGCAGCATGTTGATAAATACACACGCACACACACACACACACACACACACACACACACACACACACACACACACACACACACACACACACACACACACACACACACACACGGGGGGTGGGGGGGACACACTTTTGGCCTGCAAGTCATTTTTAAAGATAAATTATTAAAAACCCACCAATGATGAATAAGTTATTGTTGTTTTGTTAGCTTAGCATTAGGGATGTCCGATAATGGCTTTTTGCCGATATCCGATATTTCGATATTGTCCAACTCTTTAATCACTGATACCGATATATACAGTCGTGGAATTAACACATTATTATGTCTAAATTGGACAACCAGGTATGGTGAAGATAAGATCCTTTTAAAAAAAAATTATAAAATAAAATAAGATAAAAAATTTTTAAAAAAAATTCTTGAATAAAAAAGAAAGTAAAAGAATATAAAACAGTTACTTAGAGTCCTAAGTGTCCCAATACTTACTTCCAGTTTTGGTCCTAAATTTTCCAATACTTTTGTCCAGTTGTAGTCCTAAGTGTCCCAATACTTTTGTCCAGTGTAGGTGTCCCAATACTTTTGTCCAGTTGTATTCCTAAGTGTCCCAATATTTATGTCCAGTTTTAGTCCTAAGTGTCCCAATACTTTTGTCCAGTTGTAGTCCTAAGTGTCCCAAGACTTTTTGTCCAGTGTAAGCATCCCAATACTTTTGTCCAGTGGTAGTCCAAGAGTTTTGTCAAGTTTTAGTCCCAAGTGGCCCAATACATTTGTCAAGTTTTTGTCCTAAGTGTCCCAAAACTTTAGTCCAGTGTAAGTGTCCCAATACTTTTGTCAAGTGGTAGGCTTAAGTGTCCCAATACTTTTGTCTATGTTTAGTCCGAAGTGTACCAATAGTTTTGTTCAGTGGTGTTACTAAGTGTCCCAATACTTTTGTCAAAGTGTAGTCCTAAGTGTCCCAATACCTTTGTCCAGTGTAAGTGTCCCAATACTTTTGTCAAGTTTTTGTCATAAGTGTTCCAATACTTTTGTCCAGTGGTAGTCATAAGTGTCCCAATACTTTTGTCAAGTTGTAGTCCCAAGTGTCCCAATACTTTTGTCCAGTTGTATTCGTAAGTGTCCCAATACTTATGTCCAGTTTTAGTCCTAAGTGTCCCAATACTTTTGTCCAGTTGTAGTCCTAAGTGTCCCAAGACTTTTGTCCAGTGTAAGCGTCCCAATACTTTTGTCCAGTGGTAGTCCAAGAGTTTTGTCAAGTTTTAGTCCCAAGTGGCCCAATACATTTGTCAAGTTTTTGTCCTAAGTGTCCCAAAACTTTAGTCCAGTGTAAGTGTCCCAATACTTTTGTCAAGTGGTAGGCTTAAGTGTCCCAATACTTTTGTCTATGTTTAGTCCGAAGTGTCCCAATAGTTTTGTTCAGTGGTGTTACTAAGTGTCCCAATACTTTTGTCAAGGTGTAGTCCTAAGTGTCCCAATACTTTTGTCCAGTGTAAGTGTCCCAATACTTTTGTCAAGTTTTTGTCATAAGTGTTCCAATACTTTTGTCCAGTGGTAGTCCTAAGTGTCCCAATACTTTTGTCAAGTTGTAGTCCCAAGTGTCCCAATACTTTTGTCCAGTTTTCGGCCTAAGTGTCCCAATACTTTTGTCCAGTGGTAGTCATAAGTGTCCCAATACTTTTGTCTACTTTTAGTCCGAAGTGTCCCAAGACTTTTGTCTAGTGTACCTACCTTGTCTGCATTGTGTGGGCACGCTGGTGCTATGAAGGGTCATAAAATCAAAACCGGAGCAGTTATTAAAACGCCCATCTATACTTTTAATCACAAGGGTTTAATCTCTCTCCTGTGTTAGTTTGAAGCCGAAACGACAAACGCGCTCAGAGGAGATAGTTTTTGAAGGAAGGTGACCGGTTTTTACAAAAAAATCGTTTTGAAGGGGGAATAGCAAACTTCCTGTTGATTTTTGCTGGGGGTTGTCAATTTATGAAATGATGTTTCATGTCTCTCCGACCTTCCCAGTGGGAGTTACAGGCAGTTTTGTCAGTTTTTTCATCCGAGGAGCAGTTTTTTGTGCGTTTTATTAAAAAATTGCGCTAGAGCACAATTTTGAGATTTGGGGTTAGGTTTTTTTTTTTATTAGATCACAATTTTTGGCAGTCCTGATGTGTGTGTTCAGTTTGGTGAGTTTTGAAGCGTGTTAAGGGGGTCAAATTACAGCTCAAAGAGGCAAAAGTGACTGTTTTTAGTACTTTTTTTGTCTTGAAGGGGGAATTGCCAACTTCCTGTTGATTTTAGCCCGAAAATGTACTATTATGAAATGTAGGTCTAAGTCAGACCTACATAGAGGTTTTTGTTTCATGTCTCTCCGACCTTCCTAGTGGGAGTTACAGGCAGTCTAGTTTTTTTTCTTCCTAGGGGGCGCTAGAGCGCAATTTTGAGTTTTGTGGTTTGGTTTTTTAAAAAAAAGGCAATTTTCGCAGGTCCTGATGTGTGGGTCAAATATGGTGAGTTTTGAAGCATGTTAAGTGGGTCAAATTACAGTTTAATGTGGCGGCGGAAGAATAAAGAATTAAAGCTGCAAGCAGCGTTGGTCGGGCCCGCGTATTTGGCAGGTGCTAGTCCTAAGTGTCCCAATACTTTTGTCCAGTTTTAGTCCCAAGTGTCCCAATACTTTTGGCAAGTTGTAGTCCTAAGTGTCCCAATACTTTTGTCAAGTTGTAGTCCCAAGTGTCCCAATACTTTTGTCCAGTTTTCGGCCTAAGTGTCCCAATACTTTTGTCCGGTGGTAGTCCTAAGTGTCCCAATACTTTTGTCCAGTTTTAGTCCCAAGTGTCCCAATACTTTTGGCAAGTTGTAGTCCTAAGTGTCCCAATACTTTTGTCAAGTTTTCGGCCTAAGTGTCCCAATACTTTTGTCCGGTGGTAGTCATAAGTGTCCCAAGACTTTTGTCTAGTGTACCTACCTTGTCTGCATTGTGTAGGCACGCTGGTGCTTCCTGCTTTTAAGCAGCCATCTTAAAAAAACAGCAGCGCAGCAGGGTCTTTGAAGGGTCATAAAATCAAAACCGGAGCAGTTATTAAAACGCGCATCTGTACTTTTAATCACAAGGGTTTAATCTCTCTCCTGTGTTAGTTTGAAGCCGAAACGACAAACCCGCTCAGAGGAGATAGTTTTTGAAGGAAGGTGACCGGTTTTTATAAAAAAATTGTTTTGAAGGGGGAATAGCAAACTTCCTGTTGATTTTTGCTGGGGGTTGTCAATTTATGAAATTATGTTTCATGTCTCTCCGACCTTCCCAGTGGGAGTTACAGGCAGTTTTGTCAGTTTTTCATCCGAGGAGCAGTTTTTTGTGCGTTTTATTAAAAAATTGCGCTAGAGCACAATTTTGAGATTTGGGGTTAGGTTTTTTTTATTAGATCACAATTTTTGGCAGTCCTGATGTGTGCGTTCAGTTTGGTGAGTTTTGAAGCATGTTAAATTGCAGCTCAAAGAGGCAAAAGTGACTTTTTTTAGTACTTTTTTGTCTTGAAGGGGGAATTGCCAACTTCCTGTTGATTTTAGCCCGAGAATGTACTATTATGAAATGTAGGTCTAAGTCAGACCTACATAGAGGTTTTTGTTTCATGTCTCTCCGACCTTCCTAGTGGGAGTTACAGGCAGTCTAGTTTTGTTTTTTCTAGGGGGCGCTAGAGCGCAATTTTGAGTTTTGTGGTTCGGTTTTTTAAAAAAAAGGCAATTTTCGCAGGTCCTGATGTGTGGGTCAAATATGGTGAGTTTTGAAGCATGCTAAGTGGGTCAAATTACAGTTTAATGTGGCGGCGGAAGAATAAAGAATTAAAGCTGCAAGCAGCGTTGGTCGGGCCCGCGTATTTGGCAGGTGCTAGTCCTAAGTGTCCCAATACTTTTGTCCAGTTTTAGTCCCAAGTGTCCCAATACTTTTGGCAAGTTGTAGTCCTAAGTGTCCCAATACTTTTGTCAAGTTGTAGTCCCAAGTGTCCCAATACTTTTGTCCAGTTTTCGGCCTAAGTGTCCCAATACTTATTTCCAGTTTTGGTCCTAAATTTTCCAATACTTTTGTCAAGTTGTAGTCCTAAGTGTCCCAATACTTTTGTCCAGTGTAGGTGTCCCAATACTTTTGTCCAGTTGTATTCCTAAGTGTCCCAATACTTATGTCCAGTTTTAGTCCTAAGTGTCCCAATACTTTTGTCCAGTTGTAGTCCTAAGTGTCCCAAGACTTTTGTCCAGTGTAAGCGTCCCAATACTTTTGTCCAGTGGTAGTCCAAGAGTTTTGTCAAGTTTTAGTCCCAAGTGGCCCAATACATTTGTCAAGTTTTTGTCCTAAGTGTCCCAAAACGTTTGTCAAGTTGTAGTCCTAAGTGTCCCAAAACTTTAGTCCGGTGTAAGTGTCCCAATACTTTTGTCAAGTGGTAGGCTTAAGTGTCCCAATACTTTTGTCTATGTTTAGTCCGAAGTGTCCCAATAGATTTGTTCAGTGGTGTTACTAAGTGTCCCAATACTTTTGTCAAGGTGTAGTCCTAAGTGTCCCAATACTTTTGTCCAGTGTAAGTGTCCCAATACATTTGTCAAGTTTTTGTCCTAAGTGTCCCAAAACTTTTGTCGAGTTGTAGTCCTAAGTGTCCCAAAACTTTAGTCCGGTGTAAGTGTCCCAATACTTTTGTCAAGTGGTAGGCTTAAGTGTCCCAATACTTTTGTCTATGTTTAGTCCGAAGTGTCCCAATAGTTTTGTTCAGTGGTGTTACTAAGTGTCCCAATACTTTTGTCAAGGTGTAGTCCTAAGTGTCCCAATACTTTTGTCCAGTGTAAGTGTCCCAATACTTTTGTCAAGTTTTTGTCATAAGTGTTCCAATACTTTTGTCCAGTGGTAGTCATAAGTGTCCCAATACTTTTGTCAAGTTGTAGTCCCAAGTGTCCCAATACTTTTGTCCACTTTTCGTCCTATGTGTCCCAATACTTTTGTCCAGTGGTAGTCATAAGTGTCCCAATACTTTAGTCCAGTGTAAGTGTCCCAATACTTTTGTCTATGTCTAGTCCGAAGTGTCCCAATAGTTTTGTTCAGTGGTGTTACTAAGTGTCCCAATACTTTTGTCAAGGTGTAGTCCTAAGTGTCCCAAAACTTTAGTCCAGTGTAAGTGTCCCAATATTTTTGTCTATGTTTAGTCCGAAGTGTCCCAATAGTTTTGTTCAGTGGTGTTACTAAGTGTCCCAATACTTTTGTCAAGGTGTAGTCCTAAGTGTCCCAATACTTTTGTCCAGTGTAAGTGTCCCAATACTTTTGTCAAGTTTTTGTCATAAGTGTCCCAATACTTTTGTCAAGTTGTAGTCCCAAGTGTCCAAATACTTTTGTCCACTTTTCGTCATAAGTGTCCCAATACTTTTGTCTACTTTTAGTCCGAAGTGTCCCAAGACTTTTGTCTAGTGTATCTACCTTGTCTGCATTGTGTGGGCACGCTGGTGCTTCCTGCTTTTAAGCAGCCATCTAGAAAAAATAGCAGCGGTTCTTTGAAGGGTCATAAAATCAAAACCGGAGCAGTTATTAAAACGCCCATCTGTACTTTTAATCACAAGGGTTCAATCTCTCTCCTGTGTTAGTTTGAAGCCGAAACGACAAACGCGCTCAGAGGAGATAGTTTTTGAAGGAAGGTGACCGGTTTTTACAAAAAAATTGTTTTGAAGGGGGAATAGCAAACTTCCTGTTGATTTTTGCTGGGGGTTGTCAATTTATGAAATGATGTTTCATGTCTCTCCGACCTTCCCAGTGGGAGTTGCAGGCAGTTTTGTCAGTTTTTTCATCCGAGGAGCAGTTTTTTTGTGCGTTTTATTAAAAAATTGCGCTAGAGCACAATTTTGAGATTTGGGGTTAGGTTTTTTTTTATTAGATCACAATTTTTGCCAGTCCTGATGTGTGCGTTCAGTTTGGTGAGTTTTGAAGCATGTTAAGGGGGTCAAATTACAGCTCAAAGAGGCAAAAGTGACTGTTTTTAGTACTTTTTTTGTCTTGAAGGGGGAATTGCCAACTTCCTGTTGATTTTAGCCCAAAAATGTAATATTATGAAATGTAGGTCTAAGTCAGACCTACATAGAGGTTTTTGTTTCATGTCTCTCCGACCTTCCTAGTGGGAGTTACAGGCAGTCTAGTTTTTCCCCCCCCAGGGGGCGCTAGAGCGCAATTTTGAGTTTTGTGGTTCGGTTTTAAAAAAAAAAAAAAAGGCAATTTTCGCAGGTCCTGATGTGTGGGTCAAATATGGTGAGTTTTGAAGCATGTTAAGTGGGTCAAATTACAGTTTAATGTGGCGGCGGAAGAATAAAGAATAAAGAATAAAACCTTACAAATTCAATAGGTCCTTATGTCCCATTGTATAAGGACTCCCTTTGGGAGTCCTTATACAATGGGCCATGCGGGCCCTAATAACAGAAAGAAACAACAAACGCGCTCAGAGGAGATGTGACCGGTTTTTACAAAAAAATTGTTTTGAAGGGGGAATAGCAAACTTCTTGTTGATTTTTGCTGGGGGTTGTCAATTTATGAAATGTAGGTCTAAGTGAGACCTACATAGAGGTTTTTGTTTCATGTCTCTCAGACCTTCCCAGTGAGAGTTACAGGCAGTTTTGTCATTTTTGTCTTCCGAGGAGCAGTTTTTTGTGCGTTTTATTCAAAAATTGCGCGAGAGCGCAATTTTGAGATTTGGGGTTAGGTTTTTTTTATTAGATCGCAATTTTTGCCAGTCCTGATGTGTGCGTTCAGTTTGGTGAGTTTTGAAGCGTGTTAAGGGGGTCAAATTACAGCTCAAAGAGGCAAAAGTGACTGTTTTTAGTACTTTTTTGTCTTGAAGGGGGAATTGCCAACTTCCTGTTGATTTTAGCCCGAGAATGTACTATTATGAAATGTAGGTCTAATTCAGACCTACATAGAGGTTTTTGTTTCATGTCTCTCCGACCTTCTTAGTGGGAGATATAGGCAGTCTAGTTTTTTTTTCCCTAGGGGGCGCTAGAGCACAATTTTGAGTTTTGTGGTTCGGTTTTTTTTTAATTAGATCACAATGTTTGCCAGTCCTGATGTGTGCGTTCAGTTTGGTGAGTTTTGAAGTATGTTAAGGGGGTCAAATTACAGCTCAAAGAGGCAAAAGTTACTGTTTTTAGTACTTTTTTGTCTTGAAGGGGGAATTGCCAACTTCCTGTTGATTTTAGCCCGAAAATGTACTATTATGAAATGTAGGTCTAAGTCAGACCTACATAGAGGTTTTTGTTTCATGTCTCTCCGACCTTCCCAGTGGGAGTTACATGCAGTTTTGTCAGTTTTTTCATCCGAGGAGCAGTTTTTTGTGCGTTTTATTAAAAAATTGCGCTAGAGCACAATTTTGAGATTTGGGGTTAGGTTTTTTTATTAGATCGCAAATTTTGTCAGTCCTGATGTGTGCGTTCAGTTTGGTGAGTTTTGAAGCATGTTAAATTGCAGCTCAAAGAGGCAAAAGTGACTGTTTTTAGTACTTTTTTGTCTTGAAGGGGGAATTGCCAACTTCCTGTTGATTTTAGCCCAAAAATTTACTATTATGAATTGTAGGTCTAAGTCAGACCTACATAGAGGTTTTTGTTTCATGTCTCTCCGACCTTCTTAGTGGGAGTTACAGGCAGTCTAGTTTTTTTTCTTCCTAGGGGGCGCTAGAGCGCAATTTTGAGTTTTGTGGTTCGTTTTTTTTAAAAAAAGGCAATTTTCGCAGGTCCTGATGTGTGGGTCAAATATGGTGAGTTTTGAAGCATGTTAAGTGGGTCAAATTACAGTTTAATGTGGCGGCGGAAGAATAAAGAATAAAGAATAAAACCTTACAAATTCAATAGGTCCTTATGTCCCATTGCATAAGGACTCCCTTTGGGAGTCCTTATGCAATGGGCCATGCGGGCCCTAATAACAGAAAGAAACAACCCTTTTGTGTGAATGAGTGTAAATGGGGATAAGTTGATTGGCAACACTAAAAATTGGCCCTAGTGTGTGGATGTGAGTGTGAATGTTGTCTGTCTATCTGTGTTGGCCCTGCGATGAGGTGGCGACTTGTCCAGGGTGTACCCCGCCTTCCGCCCGATTGTAGCTGAGATAGGCTCCAGCGCCCCCCGCGACCCCAAAAGGGAATAAGCGGTAGAAAATGGATGGATGGATGGAGTGTAAATGGGGGAGGGAGGTTTTTGGGTTGGTGCACTAATTAGGGCCCGCATGGCCCATTGCATAAGGACTCCCAAAGGGAGTCCTTATGCAATGGGCCATAAGGACCTATTGAATTTTTAGGGCCCGCATGGCCCATTGCATAAGGACTCCCAAAGGGAGTCCTTATGCAATGGGACATAAGGACCTATTGAATTTGTAAGGTTTTATTATTATTATACCGGCCGCCTCTTTGAGCACTAATTTGACCCACTTAACATGCTTCAAAACTCACCATATTTGACCCACACATCAGGACCTGCGAAAATTGCCTTTTAATAAAAAAAAAACCGAACCCCAAAACTCAAAATTGCGCTCTAGCGCCCCCTAGGAAAAAAAAAACTAGACTGCCTGTAACTCCCACTGGGAAGGTCGGAGAAACATGAAACAAAAACCTCTATGTAGGTTTGACTTAGACCTAGTTTTCATAATTGTATATCCTCGGGCAAAAATCAACAGGAAGTTGGCAATTCCCCCTTCAAGACAAAAAAGTACTAAAAACAGTCACTTTTGCCTTTTTGAGCTGTAATTTGACCCCCTTAACACGCTTCAAAACTCACCAAACTGAACGCACACATCAGGACTGGGAAAATCCTCTCCATAGGTCTCACTTAGACCTACATTTCATAAACTGACAACCCCCAGCAAAAATCTACAAGAAGCTTGCTATTCCCCCTTCAACACAACATTTTTGTAAAAACCGGTCACCTTTCTTCAAACATTATCTCCTCTGAGTGTGTTTGTTGTTTCGGCTTCAAACTAACACAGGAGAGAGATTGAACCCTTTTGATTAAAAGTTATCGAAAGAGTTTTAATACCGGCTCCGGTTTTGATTTTATTACCCTTCAAAGAGCCGCTGCGCTGATGCTGCTGTTTTTTCAAGAAGGCTGCTTAAAAGCAGGAAGCACCAGCGTGCCCACACAATGCAGACAAGGTAGGCACACTAGACAAAAGTATTGGGACAATTCGGACTAAAAGTAGACAAAAGTATTGGGACACTTATGACGAAAACTGAACAAAAGTATTGGGACACTTAGGACTACCACTGGACACACGTATGGGGACACCTACACTGGACAAAAGTATTGGGACACTTAGGACTACAACTTGCCAAAATGATTGGGACACTTAGGACTACAACTGGACAAAAGTATTGGGACACTTATGACGAAAACTGGACAAAAGTATTGGGACACTTAGGACTACCACTGGACAAAAGTATTGGGACACTTACACTGGCCAAAAGTATTGGGACACTTAGGACTACAACTTGGCAAAAGTATTGGGACACTTAGGACTAGAACTGGACAAAAGTATTGGGACACTTCGGACTAAACGTAGACAAAAGTATTGGGACACTTAGGACTACCACTTGACAAAAGTATTGGGACACTTACACTGGCCAAAAGTATTGGGACACTTAGGACTACAACTTGACAAAAGTATTGGGACACTTAGGACTACAACTGGACAAAAGTATTGGGACACTTCGGACTAAAAGTAGACAAAAGTATTGGGACACTTACACTGGCCAAAAGTATTGGGACACTTAGGACTACAACTTGACAAAAGTATTGGGACACTTAGGACTAGAACTGGACAAAAGTATTGGGATACTTAGGACTACTACTGGACAAAAGTATTGGGACACCTACACTGGCCAAAAGTATTGGGACACTTAGGACTACAACTGGACAAAAGTATTGGGACACGTAGGACTACCACTGGACAAAAGTATTGGGACACTTACACTGGCCAAAAGTATTGGGATACTTAGGACTACAACTTGACAAAAGTATTGGGACACTTAGGACTAGATGTAAGTGTATCTTGTGTATACCGATCATTTCCGATATTACATCTTACAGCATTTATCGGCCGATGGTATTATCGGACATCTCTACTTAGCATCTTAGCATATGTACACTATATTGTCAATATAGCACACCTGTGATTAGTGATTAGGACACCTGATTCTCATCATTTGGATGGGTGGCCAAATACTTTTGGCAATATAGTGTACATGAGCTTCTTTATTGTAGAGAATGTGTCAAAGGTCAAAGTGCAATCCGCCCCTCCCCCCTTTCATGTTCACATCTGTGACCTGACAGGTGAAAGTGAGGACCCCCCCCCCCCAAAAAATAAGGTGGAGTCCTTCTAGAACCTCCTGACATCATGGAGCCTTGTTGTTCCTCCAGGCCTGCGGGGGGCGCTGCTGGGTGTTGGTTGTCATAGAAACCTCTCTATGGGGGCCCGTAACAGCGAGGACATGGAGGTGTGCGTCACCATGGCAACCGGACACAACATTTCACAAGCGGATGAAAACAGGAGAGAAAAAGGTGAGGGTTTATATTTCGTACTTTTTGAAAAATGGAGCATATTGAAAATACTTTCACTGGTTTCTTATGTACAGTAGAAAAGGTCCCTTAGCCCCGCCCACTAGATGGAGGTGCCGTGGGCGGCGTCAATGACTTCGGGTAAGGGTCCCTGGTACGCCGCCATCTTGCCAGGGCTCTGTCGGAACAAAGCGCCATTGGGCGCCCTGTGCTTGCAGGGCCCGCCCCCCAGGTGCGTCCTGCCCAGGGTCCCCCCAAGGTGAGGAGGCGGAGCTCCCTCCCCTGGCAGGAAGGTGGTCACAGCGAGGCCCGGGGACACCATGGCCGCCTGGCCGGCCCGCATCCGGCCCAAGTCCAGCGCCGAGATCTCCATAGACGGACCTGGGATCTGCTTGAGGGCCAAGTCCTCGTCCAAAAGACTGTTCATGCCACGATGCACCTGCTCCAGGTTCACCTCCTTGTCCTACGGGGGGGGGGGAGGGAGAGGGGGCGGAGACACAGCTGAGATTGGCCCCGCCCTCTTGGCGCCAAATACTGACATTCTCCTCTTCAAACTCAAAGTCTGCACCAGAAGTAGGTTGTAAAATAACTAGTATTATCACAACTAGGCATGCAATAACTAGTCATTGACCTACTAGCCATGAACTAACTAATATTCAACTAGTCTTGAAATATGTTCTTAATATCACAACTAGTCATTGACCTACTAGCCATGAACTAACTCATATTCAACTTGTCTCAAAATAACTAGTATTATCACAACCACTTATTGACCTACTAGTCATGCACTAACTAGTCATTGACCTACTAGACATGAACTAACTAATATTCAACTAGTCTTGAAATATGTTTTATTGTCACAACTAGTCATTGACCTACTAGCCAAGAACTAACTCTTATTCAACTAGTCTCGAAATAACTAGTATTATCACAACTACTTATTGACCTAATAGTCATACACTAACTAGTCATTGACTTACTAACATGAGCTCACTAATATTCAACTAGTCTTGAATGTTTTGTATTATCACAACTAGTCATCGACCTTCTAGTCATGCACTAATTAGTCATTGACATACTAGTCATGAACTAACTAATATTAAAGAAATCTTGAAATAATTGTTATTATCACAACTAGTCATTGACCTACTAGTCATGCACAAACTATTCATTGACCCACTAGTCACTAACTAACCAATATTAAACTAGTATTTATTAGCACAAGTAGTTACTATAACTAGTATTTATTATCACAACTAGTTATTGGCCTCTTAGTCATGGAATAACTAGCCATTAACTAATATTCAACACATTGTGACCTACTAGTCATAACTAGTTATTAACATACTAGTCATTACGTAACTTGCATTTCACTAGTTAGTGCTCTACCAGTCAATGACTAACTAGTACTACACTAGTTATTGGCCTACTAGTCATGGACTAATTAGTCATTGACCTATTAGTCATGAACTAACTAATATTAAAGAAATCTTGAAATAATTGTTATTTTCACAACTAGTCATTGACCTACTAGTCATGCACTAACTAGTCATTGAACTACTAGTCATTAACTAACCAACATTAAACTAGTATTTATCATCCCAACTAGTTACTATAACTAGTGTTCATGATCACAACTAGTTATTGGCTGCTTAGTCATGGAATAACTAGTCATTAACTAATGTTCAACACATTGTGACCTACTAGTCAAACAATAACTAGTTATTAACATACTAGTCATTACATAACTAGCATTTCACTAGTTAGTGCTATACTAATCAATGACTAACTAGTTCTCCACTAGTTATTGGCCTACTAGTCATGGACTAACTCTTCTTTGACCTAACAGTCATTGACCTACTAACTAGGTACCAACTAGTAATCAACTATTAATTGACCTATAAGTCATGAACTAACTAGTATTGAATTAGTTAGTTCTACTAGTCATGGACAAGCAAGTGTTTAACTCTCTAGTTGTTGACCTGCTTGTCACAAAATAGCTGTTATTTAACTAGTCAAGGACCTACCAAAAATGAACTCAATAAGGCAATACGGTATTCAATAAGGCATTAATTTACTAAACATTAACTAACAAGTATTCAACTAGTAGATGACCTACTAGTTGATAACTAACCATTAATCAACTTGTCATTGACCTAATACTTAATAACCAATTAGTCATTGACCTGCTAATCATAAACTAAGTAGTGTCTAACTCGTTATTAACCTACTAGGTTTGAACTAACTAATCATTGACTAACTATTATTTAACTAGTCATTGACCTACTACTCACATACTAAATAGTCATTGACCTGCAAAGCATGATCTATTCTTTGATTATTTGACAATGATATACTAGTCACAAACTAACACTTGATTTACTAGTCATTACCTAACCAGTATTCAACTAGCCATTGACCTACAAGCTTTTAACTAACTGGAAATCAACCCACCTTTGCCCTACTAGTAATGAACTAAGCACTATTCAAGTAGCTAGTGATCAATTAACTAACTAGTTTGTTACAACATATAATTAAATAATGTGTCAGTAATCATTAACCAGCCATTAATGACTAGTCATCAAGTACCTAGGCAGCAAGTTAACTAACTAATCTTTGAATGACAAGTAATATACATTAGTAATTGACTAACTAGTTGTTAACAAGTCATTGAATAGCGTGTCATTAGCCAATGTGTCATTGACCAACGAGTCATTTAATAACTAGTCAATAACTAAGAAGGCATGAAGTAACTATTACTAACTCTTACATAGTGGATGGATGTCACATCATATAACTTGTGTGTTAGTGTGAAAAATGACAAATCTGACCAGGACCTGGACTCAAGTGTCACTGTAGAGTACTAGTTAAATTGTCTAACCCATGGTCTACAACACAAGTAGTGGTAGAGTTAGTTGTCTTGCTCCTGCTCTACCGTCTTTAGTAGTAACAGTCAGTCACTACAGTAGGAGTCATTTGGAAATATATATATATATATATATATATATATATATATATATAACACGCAGACACACACACAGTAGTTAATTAGTTAGTTAGTTAGTTAGTTAGTGTGTGCGCTGCCCCTAGTGGTGGTTGTCGGCGTGTGTGAGGGGAGGTTGTGGACGTGTTGGAGGACATTTGAGGCCTTCTGGGAATTCAACTATCAGCCAAATATATATATATATATATATATATATATATATATATATATATATATATATATATATATATATATATATATATATATATATATATATATATATATATATATATATATACACTGAGCAATGAGCACTTGGCAATACTACCAGACGCTGAGCTCTAGCTAATGAGCGCTGGACAATGAGCACTTGGCAATGAGTACTAGGCAATGACTACTAGACAATGAGCACTAGGCAATGAGTGCTAGGCAATGAGCACTAGACCAATGAGTGCTAGGCAATGAGCACTAGGCAATGAGTGCTAGGCAATGAGCACTAGACAATGAGCGCAGTAATGTTTTTACAAGTACATTCCAGTTACTACATGTATGCTAACAGTATTAGTTCATAAGAAGAAAGGAGCCCCTAGTGGTCAATGCTTGTATTGCTTCATGAAGGCAAGGCTATCGTGATGATGCTAATGCTAACGTGATGATGCTAACGTGATGATGCTAATACTAACGTGATGACGCTAGTGCTAATGTGATGATGCTAACGTGATGATGCTAACGCTGACGTGATGATGCTAATGCTAACGTGATGACGATAGCGCTGACGTGATGATGCTAGTGCTAACCTGATGATGCTAACGTGATGATGCTAATACTAACGTGATGACGCTAGTGCTAATGTGATGATGCTAGTGCTAACGTGATGATGCTAACGTGATGACGCTAGTGCTAATGTGATGATGCTAGTGCTAACGTGATGATGCTAACGCTGACGTGATGATGCTAATGCTAACGTGATGACGATAGCGCTGACGTGATGATGCTAGTGCTAACCTGATGATGCTAACGTGATGATGCTAATACTAACGTGATGACGCTAGTGCTAATGTGATGATGCTAGTGCTAACGTGATGATGCTAACGTGATGACGCTAGTGCTAATGTGATGATGCTAGTGCTAACGTGATGATGCTAGCGTGATGATGCTAACGTGATGACGCTAGTGCTAATGTGATGATGCTAGTGCTAAGGTGATGATGCTAACGTGATGATGCTAATACTAACGTGATGACGCTAGTGCTAATGTGATGATGCTAACGTGATGATGCTAACGTGATGACGCTAGTGCTAATGTGATGATGCTAGTGCTAACGTGATGATGCTAACGTGATGATGCTAACGTGATGATGCTAATGCTAACGTGATGATGCTAACGTGATGATGCTACCGCTGACGTGATGATGCTAATGCTAACGTGATGATGATGATAGCGCTGACGTGATGATGCTAGTGCTAACCTGATGATGCTAACGTGATGATGCTAATACTAACGTGATGACGCTAGTGCTAATGTGATGATGCTAGTGCTAACGTGATGATGCTAACGTGATGACGCTAGTGCTAATGTGATGATGCTAGTGCTAACGTGATGATGCTAGCGTGATGATGCTAACGTGATGACGCTAGTGCTAATGTGATGATGCTAGTGCTAAGGTGATGATGCTAACGTGATGATGCTAATACTAACGTGATGACGCTAGTGCTAATGTGATGATGCTAACGTGATGATGCTAACGTGATGACGCTAGTGCTAATGTGATGATGCTAGTGCTAACGTGATGATGCTAACGTGATGATGCTAACGTGATGATGCTAATGCTAACGTGATGATGCTAACGTGATGATGCTACCGCTGACGTGATGATGCTAATGCTAACGTGATGATGATGATAGCGCTGACGTGATGATGCTAGTGCTAACCTGATGATGCTAACGTGATGATGCTAATACTAACGTGATGACGCTAGTGCTAATGTGATGATGCTAGTGCTAACGTGATGATGCTACCGTGATGACGCTAGTGCTAATGTGATGATGCTAGTGCTAACGTGATGATGCTAACGTGATGACACTAGTGCTAATGTGATGATGCTAACGTGATGATGCTAACGCTGACGTGATGATGCTAATGCTAACGTGATGACGATAGCGCTGACGTGATGATGCTAGTGCTAACCTGATGATGCTAACGTGATGATGCTAATACTAACGTGATGACGCTAGTGCTAATGTGATGATGCTAGTGCTAACGTGATGATGCTAACGTGATGACGCTAGTGCTAATGTGATGATGCTAGTGCTAACGTGATGATGCTAACGCTGACGTGATGATGCTAATGCTAACGTGATGACGATAGCGCTGACGTGATGATGCTAGTGCTAACCTGATGATGCTAACGTGATGATGCTAATACTAACGTGATGACGCTAGTGCTAATGTGATGATGCTAGTGCTAACGTGATGATGCTAACGTGATGACGCTAGTGCTAATGTGATGATGCTAGTGCTAACGTGATGATGCTAGCGTGATGATGCTAACGTGATGACGCTAGTGCTAATGTGATGATGCTAGTGCTAAGGTGATGATGCTAACGTGATGATGCTAATACTAACGTGATGACGCTAGTGCTAATGTGATGATGCTAACGTGATGATGCTAACGTGATGACGCTAGTGCTAATGTGATGATGCTAGTGCTAACGTGATGATGCTAACGTGATGATGCTAACGTGATGATGCTAATGCTAACGTGATGATGCTAACGTGATGATGCTACCGCTGACGTGATGATGCTAATGCTAACGTGATGATGATGATAGCGCTGACGTGATGATGCTAGTGCTAACCTGATGATGCTAACGTGATGATGCTAATACTAACGTGATGACGCTAGTGCTAATGTGATGATGCTAGTGCTAACGTGATGATGCTAACGTGATGACGCTAGTGCTAATGTGATGATGCTAGTGCTAACGTGATGATGCTAGCGTGATGATGCTAACGTGATGACGCTAGTGCTAATGTGATGATGCTAGTGCTAAGGTGATGATGCTAACGTGATGATGCTAATACTAACGTGATGACGCTAGTGCTAATGTGATGATGCTAACGTGATGATGCTAACGTGATGACGCTAGTGCTAATGTGATGATGCTAGTGCTAACGTGATGATGCTAACGTGATGATGCTAACGTGATGATGCTAATGCTAACGTGATGATGCTAACGTGATGATGCTACCGCTGACGTGATGATGCTAATGCTAACGTGATGATGATGATAGCGCTGACGTGATGATGCTAGTGCTAACCTGATGATGCTAACGTGATGATGCTAATACTAACGTGATGACGCTAGTGCTAATGTGATGATGCTAGTGCTAACGTGATGATGCTACCGTGATGACGCTAGTGCTAATGTGATGATGCTAGTGCTAACGTGATGATGCTAACGTGATGACACTAGTGCTAATGTGATGATGCTAGTGCTAACGTGATGATGCTAATACTAACGTGATGACGCTGGTGCTAATGTGATGATGCTAGTGCTAACGTGACGATGCTAACGTGATGATGCTAACGCTGACGTGATGATGCTAATGCTAACGTGATGATGATAGCGCTGACGTGATGATGCTAGTGCTAACCTGATGATGCTAACGTGATGATGCTAATACTAACGTGATGACGCTAGTGCTAATGTGATGATGACAGCGCTGACGTGATGATGCTAGTGCTAACCTGATGATGCTAACGTGATGATGCTAATGCTAACGTGATGATGATAGCGCTGACGTGATGATGCTAGTGCTAACCTGATGATGCTAACGTGATTATGCTAATACTAACGTGATGACGCTAGTGCTAATGTGATGATGCTAGTGCTAACGTGATGATGCTAACGTGATGACGCTAGTGCTAATGTGATGATGCTAGTGCTAACGTGATGATGCTAATACTAACGTGATGACGCTGGTGCTAATGTGATGATGCTAGTGCTAACGTGACGATGCTAACGTGATGATGCTAACGCTGACGTGATGATGCTAATGCTAACGTGATGATGATAGCGCTGACGTGATGATGCTAGTGCTAACCTGATGATGCTAACGTGATGATGCTAATACTAACGTGATGACACTAGTGCTAATGTGATGATGACAGCGCTGACGTGATGATGCTAGTGCTAACCTGATGATGCTAACGTGATGATGCTAATGCTAACGTGATGATGATAGCGCTGACGTGATGATGCTAGTGCTAACCTGATGATGCTAACGTGATTATGCTAATACTAACGTGATGACGCTAGTGCTAATGTGATGATGCTAGTGCTAACGTGATGATGCTAACGTGATGACGCTAGTGCTAATGTGATGATGCTAGTGCTAACGTGATGATGCTAACGTGATGATGCTAACGTGATGATGCTAACGTGATGACGCTAGTGCTAATGTGATGATGCTAGTGCTAGCGTGATGATGCTAATACTAACGTGATGACGCTAGTGCTAATGTGATGATGCTAATGCTAACGTGATGATGCTAACGTGATGATGCTAATGCTGACGTGATGATGCTAATGCTAACGTGATGATGATGATAGCGCTGACGTGATGATGCTAGTGCTAACGTGATGATGCTAACGTGATGATGCTAACGTGATGACGCTAGTGCTAATGTGATGATGCTAGTGCTAACGTGACGATGCTAACGTGATGATGCTAACGCTGACGTGATGATGCTAATGCTAACGTGATGATGATAGCGCTGACGTGATGATGCTAGTGCTAACCTGATGATGCTAACGTGATGATGCTAATACTAACGTGATGACGCTAGTGCTAATGTGATGATGACAGCGCTGACGTGATGATGCTAGTGCTAACCTGATGATGCTAACGTGATGATGCTAATGCTAACGTGATGATGATAGCGCTGACGTGATGATGCTAGTGCTAACCTGATGATGCTAACGTGATTATGCTAATACTAACGTGATGACGCTAGTGCTAATGTGATGATGCTAGTGCTAACGTGATGATGCTAACGTGATGACGCTAGTGCTAATGTGATGATGCTAGTGCTAACGTGATGATGCTAACGTGATGATGCTAACGTGATGATGCTAACGTGATGACGCTAGTGCTAATGTGATGATGCTAGTGCTAGCGTGATGATGCTAATACTAACGTGATGACGCTAGTGCTAATGTGATGATGCTAATGCTAACGTGATGATGCTAACGTGATGATGCTAATGCTGACGTGATGATGCTAATGCTAACGTGATGATGATGATAGCACTGACGTGATGATGCTAGTGCTAACGTGATGATGCTAACGTGATGATGCTAACGTGATGACGCTAGTGCTAATGTGATGATGCTAGTGCTAACGTGATGATGCTAACGTGATGATGGTAATGCTGACGTAATGATGCTAATGCTAACGTGATGATTATGGCGCTGACGTGATGATGCTAGTGCTAACCTGATGATGCTAACGTGATGATGCTAATACTGACGTGATGACGCTAGTGCTAATGTGATGATGCTAGTGCTAACGTGATGATGCTAACGTGATGATGCTAACGTGATGACGCTAGTGCTAATGTGATGATGCTAGTGCTAACGTGATGATGCTAATGTGATGATGCTAACGTGATGACGCTAGTGCTAATGTGATGATGCTAGTGCTAACGTGATGATGCTAACGTGATGATGCTAATGCTGACGTGATGATGCTAATGCTAGCGTGATGATGATAGCGCTGACGTGATGATGCTAGTGCTAACCTGATGATGCTAACGTGATGATGCTAATACTAACGTGATGACGCTAGTGCTAATGTGATGATGCTAGTGTTAACGTGATGATGCTAACGTGATGACGCTAGTGCTAATGTGATGATGCTAGTGCTAACGTGATGATGCTAACGTGATGATGCTAACGTGATGACGCTAGTGCTAATGTGATGATGCTAGTGCTAACGTGATGATGCTAATGTGATGATGCTAACGCTGACGTGATGATGCTAATGTGATGATGATAGCGCTGACGTGATGATGTTAATGCTAACTTGATGATGCTAGCGCTGACGTGATGATGCTAGTGCTAACGTGATGATGCTAACGTGATGATGCTAACGCTGACGTGATGATGCTAATGCTAACGTGATGATGATGATAGCGCTGACGTGATGATGCTAGTGCTAACCTGATGATGCTAACGTGATGATGCTAATACTGACGTGATGACGCTAGTGCTAATGTGATGATGCTAGTGCTAACGTGATGATGCTAACGTGACGATGCTAATACTAACGTGATGACGCTAGTGCTAATGTGATGATGCTAATGCTATCGTGATGATGCTAACGTGACGATGCTAATACTAACGTGATGACGCTAGTGCTAATGTGATGATGCTAGTGCTAACGTGATGATGCTAACGTGATGATGCTAACGTGATGACGCTAGTGCTAATGTGATGATGCTAATGCTAACGTGATGATGCTAACGTGATGATGCTAATGCTGACGTGATGACGCTAGTGCTAACGTGATGATGCTAATGCTAACTTGATGATGCTAATGCTAACGTGATGATGATAGCGCTGACGTGATGATGCTAGTGCTAACCTGATGATGCTAACCTGATGATGCTAATACTAACGTGATGACGCTAGTGCTAATGTGATGATGCTAGTGCTAACGTGATGATGCTAACGTGATGATGCTAACGTGATGACACTAGTGCTAACGTGATGATGCTAACGTGATGATGCTAATGTGATGACGCTAGTGCTAATGTGATGATGCTAGTGCTAACGTGATGATGCTAACGTGATGATGCTAACGTGATGACGCTCGTGCTAATGTGATGATGCTAATGCTAACGTGATGCTAACGTGATGATGCTAACGCTGACGTGATGATGCTAATGCTAACGTGACGATGCTAGCGCTGACGTGCTGATGCTAGCGCTAACGTGTTGATGCTAACGCTTGCTAAAAGGCACCTGGGCGACGTGAAGAGATGTCCGCCAGAGGGAGATATTGTCAATTAGTGAATGAGTTGAAGACCAGAGAAGAAGAAGAAGTGTTTGTCCGAGTTCTAGTCTGACCTGTGGCCACATCAGCCGGGTGCCAGCCTCTCTGCCTGCCTGTCCAAATGTCCTTCCTCCCCTCCGCCGCCGCAAAGTCATTAAAAGAAACCAAAGCCATCCTGTAATCCTTAGCGACCTGCACGACACAACAACCATGTCAATCAATCATCGCCTCGGCCACGCCCCCTGCTTGCCCCGCCCACCTGCTCCCGCTCTACCCTGGGGATCCTTTCTGCCGCCCCCTGGTGGCCGCTTCTTTCCCTCCTCTTTACACCTGGAATATTCAGTCATATAAATACCTTATTTGTCTCTTTGTAAACAAAACTAACTGTTTTGTTTGGTCATAAAGTTATAATTATATCACTTTTCAACTTTTTTTTATCTACCTGCTCTTTTTATCACCTTTTATTTCCCCTTTCTTCTTGACTTTTTTACGTGGGAATAAAACAACTTTGGACCCCTTAAATACAACATTAAATACAAGATTATGACAATAATAAACTGGATTAATAGTTTAAATACAACATTAAATACAAGATTATGACAATAATAAACGGGTAAATAGTTTAAATACAACATTAAATACAATATTATGACAATAATAAACTAGTTAATAGTTTAAATACAACATTAAATACAAGATTATGACAATAATAAACTGGTTAATAGTTTAAATACAACATTAAATACAAGATTATGACAATAATAAACTAGTTAATAGTTTAAATACAATATTATGACAATAATAAACTAGTTAATAGTTTAAATACAATAATAAATACAATAATATTACAATAATAAACTGGTTAATAGTTTAAATACAACATTAAATACAATATAATGACAGTAATAAACTAGTTAATAGTTTAAATACAATAATAAATACAATAATGTTACAATAATGAACTGGTTAATAGTTTAAATGCAACATTAAATACAAGATTATGACAATAATAAACTAGTTAATAGTTTAAATACAATGATAAATACAATAATGTTACAATAATAAACTGGTTAATAGTTTAAATACAACATTAAATACAAGATTATGACAATAATAAACTAGTTAATAGTTCAAATACAACATTAAATACAATATAATGACAATAATAAACTAGTTAATAGTTTAAATACAATAATAAATACAATAATGTTACAATAATAAACGGGTTAATAGTTTAAATATAATATTATGACAATAATAAACTGGTTAATAGTTTAAATACAACATTAAATACAAGATTAGGACAATAATAAACGAGTTAATAGTTTAAATACAACATTAAATACAATATTATGACAATAATAAACTAATTAATAGTTTAAATACAACATTAAATACAATATAATGACAATAATAAACTAGTTAATAGTTTAAATACAATAATAAATACAATAATGTTACAATAATAAACGGGTTAATAGTTTAAATACAACATTAAATACAAGATTATGACGATAATAAACTAGTTAATAGTTTAAATACAATGATAAATACAATAATGTTACAATAATAAACTGGTTAATAGTTTAAATACAACATTAAATACAAGATTATGACAAATATAAACTAGTTAATAGTTTAAATACAACATTAAATACAATATAATGACAATAATAAACTAGTTAATAGTTTAAATACAATAATAAATACAATAATGTTACAATAATAAACGGGTTAATAGTTTAAATATAATATTATGACAATAATAAACTGGTTAATAGTTTAAATACAACATTAAATACAAGATTATGACAATAATAAACTAGTTAATAGTTTAAATACAATGATAAATACAATAATGTTACAATAATAAACTGGTTAATAGTTTAAATACAACATTAAATACAAGATTATGACAATAATAAACTAGTTAATAGTTTAAATACAACATTAAATACAATATAATGACAATAATAAACTAGTTAATAGTTTAAATACAATAATAAATACAATAATGTTACAATAATAAACGGGTTAATAGTTTAAATATAATATTATGACAATAATAAACTGGTTAATCGTTTAAATACAACATTAAATACAAGATTATGACAATAATAAACTAGTTAATAGTTTAAATACAATAATAAATACAATAATGTTACAATAATAAACGGGTTAATAGTTTAAATACAACATTAAATACAAGATTATGACAATAATAAACTAGTTAATAGTTTAAATACAACATTAAATACAATATAATGACAATAATAAACTAGTTAATAGTTTAAATACAATAATAAATACAATAATGTTACAATAATAAACGGGTTAATAGTTTAAATATAATATTATGACAATAATAAACTGGTTAATAGTTTAAATACAACATTAAATACAAGATTATGACAATAATAAACTAGTTAATAGTTTAAATACAATAATAAATACAATAATGTTACAATAATAAACGGGTTAATAGTTTAAATATAATATTATGACAATAATAAACTGGTTAATAGTTTAAATACAACATTAAATACAAGATTATGACAATAATAAACGAGTTAATAGTTTAAATACAACATTAAATACAATATTATGACAATAATAAACTAATTAATAGTTTAAATACAACATTAAATACAATATAATGACAATAATAAACTAGTTAATAGTTTAAATACAATAATAAATACAATAATGTTACAATAATAAACGGGTTAATAGTTTAAATACAACATTAAATACAAGATTATGACGATAATAAACTAGTTAATAGTTTAAATACAATGATAAATACAATAATGTTACAATAATAAACTGGTTAATAGTTTAAATACAGCATTAAATACAATATTATGACAATAATAAACTAGTTAATAGTTTAAATACAACATTAAATACAATATTATGACAATAATAAACAGGTTAATAGTTTAAATACAACATTAAATACAATATTATGACAATAATAAACTAGTTAATAGTTTAAATACAACATTAAATACAATATTATGACAATAATAAACAGGTTAATAGTTTAAATACAACATTAAATACAATATTATGACAATAATAAACTAGTTAATAGTTTAAATACAACATTAAATACAATATTATGACAATAATAAACTAGTTAATAGTTTAAATACAATAATAAATACAATATTATGACAATAATAAACTCGCTAATAGTTTAAATACAATAATAAATACAATAATGTTACAATAATAAACTGGTTAATAGTTTAAATACAACATTAAATACAAGATTATGACAATAATAAACTAGTTAATAGTTTAAATACAACATTAAATACAATATTATGACAATAATAAACTGGTTAATAGTTTAAATACAACATTAAATACAATATTATGACAATAATAAACTGGTTAATAGTTTAAAAACAACATTAAATACAATATTATGACAATAATAAACTCGTTAATAGTTTAAATACAATAATAAATACAATAATGTTACAATAATAAACTGGTTAATAGTTTAAATACAACATTAAATACAATATTATGACAAGAATAAACTAGTTAATAGTTTAAATACAACATTAAATACAATATTATGACAATAATAAACTAGTTAATAGTTTAAATACAATAATAAATACAATAATGTTACAATAATAAACTGGTTAATAGTTTAAATACAACATTAAATACAATATTCTGACAATAATAAACTAGTTAATAGTTTAAATACAACATTAAATACAAGATTATGACAATAATAAACTAGTTAATAGTTTAAATACAATAATAAATACAATATTATGACAATAATAAACTAGTTAATAGTTTAAATACAATAATAAATACAATAATGTTACAATAATGAACTGGTTAATAGTTTAAATACTACATTAAATACAAGATTATGACAATAATAAACTAGTTAATAGTTTAAATACAATAATAAATACAATATTATGACAATAATAAACTGGTTAATAGTTCAAATACAACATTAAATACAAGATTATGACAATAATAAACTAGTTAATAGTTTAAATACAATAATAAATACAATAATGTTACAATAATAAACTGGTTAATAGTTTAAATACAACATTAAATACAAGATTATGACAATAATAAACTAGTTAATAGTTTAAATACAATAATAAATAAAATAATGTTACAATAATAAACTGGTTAAGAGTTTAAATACAACATTAAATACAAGATTATGACAATAATAAACTAGTTAATAGTTTAAATACAATAATAATTACAATAATGTTACAATAATGAACTGGTTAATAGTTTAAATACAACATTAAATACAATATTATGACAATAATAAACTAGTTAATAGTTTAAATACAATAATAAATACAATATTACGACAATAATAAACTGGTTAATAGTTTAAATACAACATTAAATACAAGATTATGACAATAATGAACTAGTTAATAGTTTAAATACAACATTAAATACAAGATTATGACAATAATAAACTAGTTAATAGTTTAAATACAATAATAAATACAATAATGTTACAATAATGAACTGGTTAATAGTTTAAATACAACATTAAATACAAGATTATGACAATAATAAACTAGTTAATAGTTTAAATACAATAATAAATACAATAATGTTACAATAATGAACTGGTTAATAGTTTAAATACAACATTAAATACAAGATTATGACAATAATAAACTAGTTAATAGTTTAAATACAATAATAAATAAAATATTATGACAATAATAAACTCGTTAATAGTTTAAATACAATAATAAATACAATAATGTTACAATAATGAACTGGTTAATAGTTTAAATACAACATTAAATACAAGATTATGACAATAATAAACGGGTTAATAGTTTAAATACAACATTAAATACAATATTATGACAATAATAAACTAGTTAATAGTTTAAATACAATAATAAATACAATAATGTTACAATAATGAACTGGTTAATAGTTTAAATACAACATTAAATACAAGATTATGACAATAATAAACGGGTTAATAGTTTAAATACAACATTAAATACAATATTATGACAATAATAAACTCGTTAATAGTTTAAATACAATAATAAATACAATAATGTTACAATAATGAACTGGTTAATAGTTTAAATACAACATTAAATACAAGATTATGACAATAATAAACTAGTTAATAGTTTAAATACAATAATAAATACAATAATGTTACAATAATGAACTGGTTAATAGTTTAAATACAACATTAAATACAATATTATGACAATAATAAACAGGTTAATAGTTTAAATACAATAATAAATACAATATTATGACAATAATAAACTCGTTAATAGCTTAAATACAATAATAAATACAATGAAAAGCTAGTATGCGCTTTAAGGTGTCGTGGCAGTCAGTAAAAAGACGATTTTCACAATAAAATAAGGTTTTATCTGAGACATTAAAGATTTACGAAGATGAGAGAAAATATTTTATGAAGAAGTGAGAACATCCTGAGGGCAGCAGCTTCGACTTCACCATCACACTCAAAGATGGAAAATCAGCTCTCCTTTTAGCAAACACACACATGCTAGTGAGTGTGTGTGTGTCTCTCTCTGTGTGTGTGTGTGTGTGTGTGTGTATGTGTGTGTATGTGTGAATGTGTGTGTGTGTGTGCGTGAGTGTGTGCGAGTGTGTGTGTGTGTGTATGTGTGTGTGTAAATGTGAGAGTGTGTGTGTGCGTGTGCGAGTGTGTGTGTGTGTGTGTTGTGTGAGAGTGTGTGTGAGTGTGTGTATGTGTGTGTGTGAGAGTGTGTGAGTGTGAGTGTGTGTGTGTGTGTGTGTGTGTGACATTTGCTGGAAATCTCGGTCATGTAAGGTAAGGCAAGGTAATTAAAGTAAGATAAGGTAAGATAACTAATGTAAGGTAAAGTAAGGTGAGGTAAGGTATGGTAAGGTCATTGAAAGTAAGGTAGTACGAGATAAACTAAGGTAAGTTAAGGTAATGGAAAGTAATAAAAATGTAAGATCAACTAAGGTAAAGTAAGGTAAGGTAAGGTATTTGAAATTAAGGTAAGGTCAGATAAAATAAAGTAATTGGAAGCAAGGTAATGTAAGGTGAGGTAAGGTATAGTAAGGTAATGAAAAGTATTACGAGATAAACTAAGGTAAGGCAAGTTAAGGTAATGAATGTAGGGTCATGTAAGATAAACTAAGGTAAAGAAAGTTAAGGTGATGTAAAGAAGGCAAGGTATTGGAAAGTAAGGTAATGTCAGATACAATAAAGTAATGGAAAGTAAGGTAAGATAAGATAAGTTAGGTTAAGATGAGTTAAGTTACGGGAAGTAAGGTGAGGAAAGGTATTTGCAAGTAAGATAGGGTAAGGTTATGGAAAGTAAGATACGGTAAGGTGAGGTAAGGTAATGGACATTGAGGTAAGGTAAGGTGAGTTGAGGTAAATATGGTAAGGTGATGTAAGGTAAGGAATGGTACTGAAAGTAAGGTAAGGTAGGGTTAGGTAAGTGAGGTACGGTAATAGAAAGTAAAGTAAGGTAAGATAATTTAATGTAATGTACTGTAAGGTAAGGTATAAGGTCAAGTAAGGTAATGTAAGAATGTATTGTAAGGTACAAATGTACTGTAAGGTAAGGTATGAGGTAAAATAAGGTAAGGTAAGATAATGTAATGCAAAGTCATGTAAGGTGAAGTAAGGTAAGGTAAAATAATGTAATGTAATGCAATGCAAGGTAAGGTAAGAATGTAATCTAAGGTAAGGTATATGGTAAAGTAATGTAAGGTAAGGTAAGATAATGTAGTGTAAGGTATTGTAATGTAAGGCAAAGCAATATAAGATGCGATAAAGTGGTAGGTGGGGGTTATGGTTATTTTTATTATTATTAATACTACCATCATTATTATTATTATTGTATTTATTATTATCATTATTATTATTTTTATTATTATTATCATTATCATTATTATTGTATTTATTATTATCATTACTATTAATATTATTGTTATTATTATTATAATCATTATCATCATTGTTATTGTTATTATTATTATAATCATTATTATTGTTATTATTATTATCATTATTATTGTTGTTATTATTATTATTGGATGTATTATTTTTATTATTATTATCATTATCATTATTATTGTATATATTATTATCATTATTATTATTAATATTATTGTTGTTATTATTATAATCATTATCATTATTATTGTTAATAATTATCATTATTATTATCATCATTATTATTATTATTATTGGATGTATTATTATTATTATAATCATTATCATTATTACTGTTATTATTATTATCATTATTATTATTGTTTTTATTATTATTGGATTTATTATTATTATTATCATTGTTATTATTATTATTATCATAGTTCGTATTATTATTATTATCATTATATTTATTATTATT
The DNA here is from genome assembly GCF_033978685.3 of Nerophis lumbriciformis. NCBI lineage: Eukaryota > Metazoa > Chordata > Actinopteri > Syngnathiformes > Syngnathidae > Nerophis > Nerophis lumbriciformis. Next base: position 2,271,240 of record NC_084579.2, on the reverse strand, counting down.
GTTGTTGTTGTTATTATTATTATTATTATTATTAACAACAAAAACAACAATAATAATAAATATAATTATAATAATAATAATACGAATTATGATAATAATAATAACAATAACAATAATAATGATAATAATAATAATAAATCCAATAATAATAAAAACAATAATAATAATAATAATAATAATATGATTGTTGTTATTATGACTATTATTGTTATTAATATTGTTATCATCATAAATATTATTTATAAATATTATTATTATTGTTTATATTCTATATTGTCTCCCCATGGGTCTAGTGGGTGGCGCCCCCCTCCTACAGCTGTGTGTACTGCAGCTCCAAGGATCCCTAAAGTAGAGTGGCAGTGTCGCCCCCCCCCCGCCCCCCCACCCGCCGGCCCCGCCCCGCCCCGCCACGCCCCTCCCCCCATCGGTCACCTCTTTGGGCGTCTGGCGCCGACATCGCTCGCCGCTCCACCAGGCCTCCATGGCGGCCACCAGGCAGGCCAGCAGCAGACCGGCAGCCAACACGCAGAAGACGCCGGCGAAGCTCTGCAGCTTGAGGGAGCGACCATCAGGGTGGGCACTGGTGTGGCCCCCCAGGTCACAGCGGCCCGTGTCAGGCCACCACTTTTGTTTCATCACGTCCAGGTCGCCTTTCTCCTGCAGCTCCAGGATCCTGCACACACACACACACACACACTTACTGTAGGTGGAGGCGGGCCACTTTAAATGACGTGGTGGACCACAATAAATGATGTGGTGGACCATGTTAAATGATGTGGTGGACTACTTTAAATGCAGTGGTGGGCCACTTTCAATGATGTGGTGGATCACATTAAATGATGTGGTGGACCACTTTAAATGATGTGGTGGACCACGTTAAATGATGTGGTGGACCACATTAAATGAAATAGTGGGCCACTTTAATGAAGTGGCGGGCTACTTTAAATGATATGGTGGACCACAATAAATGATGTGGTGTGCCACTTTAAATGAAGTGGCGGGCCACATTAAATGATGTGGTGGGCCACTTTAAATGAAGTGACGGGCCACTTTAAATGATGTGGTGGACCACAATAAATGATGTGGTGGACCACGTTAAATGAAGTGGTGGGCTACATTAAATGAAGTGGTGGGCCACTTTCAATGATGTGGTGGACCACATTAAATGAAATGGTGGGCCACTTTAAATGAAGTGGCGGGCCACATTAAATGATGTGGTGGATCACTTTCAATGAAATGGTGGGTCACTTTAAATGAAGTGGTGGAGCACAATAAATGATGTGGTGGGCCACTTAAATGAAGTGGTGGACTACTTTAAATTCAGTGGTGGGCCACATTAAATGAAGTGGTGGACTACTTTAAATGCAGTGGTGGGCCACATTAAATGAAGTGGTGGACTACTTTAAATGCAGTGGCGGGCTACATTAAATGAAGTGGCGGGCTACTTTAAATGATATGGTGGACCACAATAAATGATGTGGTGGGCCACTTAAATGAAGTGGTGGACTACTTTAAATTCAGTGGTGGGCCACATTAAATGAAGTGGTGGACTACTTTAAATGCAGTGGTGGGCCACATTAAATGAAGTGGTGGACTACTTTAAATGCAGTGGCGGGCTACATTAAATGAAGTGGCGGGCTACTTTAAATGATATGGTGGACCACAATAAATGATGTGGTGGGTCACTTTAAATGAAGTGGCGGGCCACATTAAATGATGTGGTGGATCACTTTAAATGAAATGGTGGGCCACCTTAAATGACGTGGTGGACCACAATAAATGATGTGGTGGACCACGTTAAATGACGTGGTAGACCACTTTAAATGCAGTGGTGGGCCACCTTAAATGATGTGGTGGACCACAATAAATGATGTGGTGGGACACTTTAAATGAAGTGTCGGGCCACATTAAATGACGTGGTGGATCACTTTAAATGACATGGTGGGCCACTTTAAATGAAGTGATGGGCCACTTTAAATGATGTGGTGGACCACTTTAAATGAAGTGGTGGGCCACTTTCAATGATGTGGTGGACCACGTTAAATGATGTGGTGGACCACGTTAAATGATGTGGTGGACGACGTTAAATGACGTGGTGGACCACGTTAAATGAAATGGTGGGCCACTTTAATGAAGTGGCGGGCTACTTTAAATGATATGGTGGACCACGATAAATGATGTGGTGGGCCACTTTAAATGAAGTGGCGGGCCACAATAAATGATGTGGTGGATCACTTTAAATGAAATGGTGGGCCACTTTAAATGAAGTGGCGGGCCACTTTAAATGAAGTGGTGGACTACTTTAAATGCAGTGGTGGGCCACATTAAATGATGTGGTGGACTATTTTTAATGAAGTGGCGGGCTACTTTAAATGATATGGTGGACCACTTTCAATGAGGTGGTGGACCACGTTAAATGATGTGGTGGACCACTTTAAATGAAGTGGTGGACCACATTAAATGAAGTGGTGGGCCACTTTCAATGATGTGGTGGACCACGTTAAATGATGTGGTGGACCACGTTAAATGATGTGGTGGACCACATTAAATGATGTGTAGGACCACGTTAAATGAAATGGTGGGCCATTTTAATGAAGTGGCGGGCTACTTTAAATGATATGGTGGACCACAATAAATGATGTGGTGGGCCAATTTAAATGAAGTGGCGGGCCACATTAAATGATGTGGATCACTTTAAATGAAATGGTGGGCCACTTTAAATGAAGTGGCGGGCCACTTTAAATGATGTGGTGGACCACGTTAAATGAAGTGGTGGGCCACTTAAATGAAGTGGTGGACTACTTTAAATGCAGTGGTGGGCCACATTAAATGAAGTGGCGGGCTACTTTAAATTATATGGTGGACCACTTTCAATGATGTGGTGGACCACGTTAAATGATGTGGTGGACCACGTTAAATGAAATGGTGGGCCAATTTAAATGAAGTGGCGGGTTACTTTAAATGATGTGGTGGACCACGATAAATTATGTGGTGGGCCACTTTAAATGAAGTGGCGGGCCACATTAAATGATGTGGTGGATCACTTTAAATGAAATGGTGGGCCAGTTTAAATGACGTGGCGGGCCACTTTAAATGATGTGGTGGACCACAATAAATTATGTGGTGAACCACGTTAAATGAAGTGGTGGGCCACTTAAATGAAGTGGTGGACTACTTTAAATGCAGTGGTGGGCCACTTTAAATGATGTGGTGGACCACAATAAATGATGTGGTGGACTACTTTAAATGCAGTGGCGGGCTACATTAAATGACGTGGCGGGCTACTTTAAATGATATGGTGGACCACAATAAATGATGTGGTGGGCCACTTTAAATGAAGTGGTGGGCCACTTAAATGAAGTGGTGGACTACTTTAAATGCAGTGGCGGGCCACATTAAATGATGTGGTGGACCACTTTAAATGCAGTGGTGGGCCACCTTAAATGATGACCACAATAAATGATGTGGTGGACCACATTAAAATGATGTGGTAGACCACTTTAAATGAAGTGGTGGGCCACCTTAAATGACATGACCACAGTGAATGACATGGCAATGGCAAGCCACTTTAAATGAACTGGCGGGACACTATAAATGATGTGGCGGGCTACATAAAATGACGTGGCGGGCCACATTAACTATGTGGTGGGCCACAATAAAGGACGTGGCAAGCCACTCATTTTATATGGTGGGCCACGATAAATGATGTGGTAGGCCACTGAAAATGATGTACTGGCCCCGGGATGGATGGATGGATGGATGGATGGATGAATGGATGGATGGATGAACTTCCTGCATATGCAAAATGGAGGATTGTTTGATGTCAAGGTTTCCTTCCAATGAGCCATCAAAGAGTTGAAAGATGAAGAATAAAATGTTTGCTCTCCAAATAAAGAATAGTTATTAATTATGCGAAGGTGTTGGTCTACTTCCTGGAAGACGATCAATACGAGGCGCCTGAGAACTTTGTGCAAGTTGTTGGTGACGCAATGTTGAGATTTACTAAATGATTCCTCAAATCACTTTGGGATCAATTTAGTTTCAACACAAACACTTCAAAGACTTCACTGATGATGCAACTTCCTGTTAGCTTAACGGACTTCCTGTCAGCTTAACTTGACTTAAAGTCTCTCACTGTCCCGAAAACACAACATTGTGTGTGCAGTTCAGGAATAATCATCCTTGGGAAAATAAAATAACATCTATTGTAACATAAAATAAATAAATGTTGAAATAAAAAAAAAAATACTAAATGCAATTAATAAAATATTGAAGTGTATTATTTATTATAAATGGGCAATAATAAGATAAATAAATATTAAAATCAAATAGATAAAATACATTTTAACATGACATTAATGTCAAAATAAATAAATGTTAAAATAAAATGAATATTTAAATACAATAAATAAATGTAGAGATATAATAAATGCTGACAAAAAATAAAGTAAATACAATTAATACAATTTTAAAGTATATTATTTATTATAAATGTGTAATAATAAAATAACTAAATATTAAAATCCATCCATCCATCCATTTTCTACCGCTTATTCCCTTCAGGGTCGCGGGGGGCGCTGGAGTTTATCTCAGCTGCATTCGGGCGGAAGGCAGGGTACACCCTGGACAAGTCGCCACCTCATCACAGGGTCAAATATTAAAATAAAATAGAGAAAATACATTTTAACATAAAATTAATATTGAAATAAATAAATGTTAAAATAAAATGAATATTTAAATACAATAAATAAATGTAGAGATATAATAAATGCTGAAAAAAAATAAAGTAAATACAATTAATAAAATTTTCAAGTATATTATTTATTATAAATGTGTAATAATAAAATAACTAAATATTAAAATCCATCCATCCATCCATTTTCTACCGCTTATTCCATTCGGGGTCACGGGGGGCGCTGGAGTTTATCTCAGCTGCATTCGGGCGGAAAGCGGGGTACACCCTGGACAAGTCGCCACCTCATCACAGGGTCAAATATTAAAATAAAATAGATAAAATACATTTTTACATAAAATTAATATTGAAAAATAAATAAATGTAGAAATAAAATAAATGCTGGGGGAAAAAAGTAAATACAATTAATAAAATATTAAAGTATATTATATGTTCTAAATATAAAATATGAAAATAAATAAATATTGAAATAAAATGGATAAAGTAAATGTTTACATAAAATTCATATTGAAATAAATAAATGAATAAAATAAATATTGAAATAAAATAAATACAACGTAGAAATAAAATAAATGCTGGGGGGAAAAAAGGAAATACAATTAATAAAATATTAAAGTATATTATATGTTATAAATATAAAATAATACAATAAATCAATATTGAAATAAAATAGATACAATAAATTTGTACATAAAATTCATATTGAAACAAATAAATAAATAAAATAAATATTGAAATAAAATAAATAAAACGTAAAAAATAAATACAATTAATAAAATATTAAAGTATATTCCATCCATCCATCCATTTTCTACCGCTTATTCCCTTTGGGGTCGCGGCGGGCGCTGGAGACTATCTCAGCTGCATTCGGGCGGAAGGCGGGGTACACCCTGGACAAGTCGCCACCTCATCACAGGGTCAAATATTAAAATAAAATAGAGAAAATACATTTTAACATAAAATTAATATTGAAAAAAAATAAATAAATGTAGAAATAAAATAAATGCTGGGGAAAAAAAGTAATTACCATTAATAAAATATTAAAGTATATTATATGTTATAAATATAAAATAATAAAATAAATAAATATTGAAATAAAATAGATAAAGTAAATGTTTACATAAAATTCATATTGAAATAAATAAATGAATAAAATAAATATTGAAATAAAATAAATAAAACGTAGGAATAAAATAAATGCTGGGGGAAAAAAAGTAAATACAATTAATAAAATATTAAAGTATATTACATATTATAAATATATAAAAATAAAATAAATAAATATTTAAATAAAATAGATACAATACATTTTTACATAAAATAAATATTCAAATAAATAAATATTCCCCCCCCCAAAAATGTTGTAATAAAATAAATGACATAAATACAATACAATAAAATATTACGATAAAAAATAATAAATACATCTAAATCAAAATTATTAAAATTAAATAAACAAAGTAAATAAAAAATATAAAAAATTATAAAAATAGTTAAAATATTATAATAGAATAAATCAAATAAATCAAATAAATAAAACAAGTCAGAGTGACCCATTTTGTAAGCACCCTGCTGCCAAAAATGGGGTTAGGACTTTGGTCTTCAAGCTTCTTCTCTAATGTTAGCTTCAGCTCCCAAATACAAATATATATGATTGTAATGCAGCATTCACATCTTTACAAATACAAATATATGTGATTGTGATGCAGCATTCACATCTTTACAAATACAAATATATGTGATTGTGATGCAATGTGAGTGGACAAGGCTACTTCCCAATGATGATGCAACACGTGGTGCGTTCAAAGACCTTGCCCGGTCCCGCGGGGGCCACTTACTTCTGGGAGAAGAGGTCCCTGTAGGGGCTGCCGTGCTGCAGGGCCACGCCGTAACCTTTGCTGCTCACGCCGCTGCCCGACACCGTGACCGTGCAGTCGTCGTCCGTCAGAGCGGCGTACTCCAGCACCGCCATGTCCCACAGGAAGGCGAAGGGACTCTTCTTGGCCTGCAGCAGCAATAACGTGACGCCGTTACCACGGTAACACAGCAAGTAGCAAAATATATCACTCTAAGCTGTATAGCTAAGAAATTAGCAAAAAAAAGTTAGCATGCTAAAATGCTAACATTAGCATGCTACTAGTTAGCATGAGTCAAATACCAAAATATTGCTCTGAGGTAAATTAGCTAAAAAGGTTAGCATGCTAAAATGCTAACGTGAACATGCTAACAGTTAGCATACTAACATTTAAAGTGTTTGTCATGTACCAAAATATTACTCTGAGGAGCAGAACTACAAAATTAGCATGCTTAAATGCTAACATTAACATGATAACAGTTAGCATGTTTCAAGTCCCAAAATAGTACTCTAAAGTATATACCTACAAAATTAGCTGAAAAACTTTAACATGCACTTATGCTCACCTGAACATGCTGACAGCTAGCTATGCTAACGGTTAGCATTCGTCAAGTACCAAAATGTCCCTCTGATGTGTATACTTACAAGATTTGCTAAAAAAGGCTAAAATGCTAACATTAGCATGCTACGAGTTAGCATGAGTCAAATACCAAAATATTACTCTGAGGTAAATTAGCTAAAAAGGTTAGCATGCTAACATGCTTACGTGAACATGCTAACAGTTAACATACTAACATTTAGCATTTGCCAGGTACCAAAATATTACTCTGAGGTGTTGCTGTGTACGTACCTACAAAATTAGCTAAAAACCTTAGCATGCAAACATGCTAACAGTTAGCATGCTAACATTTAAAGTGTTTGTCATGTACCAAAATATTACTCTGAGGAGCAGAACTACAAAATTAGCATGCTTAAATGCTAACATTAACATGAAAACAGTTAGCATGTTTCAAGTCCCAAAATATTACTCTAAAGTATATACCTACAAAATTAGCTAAAAAACTTTAACATGCACTTATGCTCACCTGAACATGCTGACAGCTAGCATGCTAACGGTTAGCATTCGTCAAGTACCAAAATGTCCCTCTGATGTGTATACTTACAAGATTTGCTAAAAAAGGCTAAAATGCTAATATTGAGGTACCACCTGCAATATTACCTAAAAAGGTCAGTATGCTAACATGCTTACATGAACATGCTAATAATTAGCATTTATGAGGTATCATAACAATACTCTGAGGTGTATACCTACAACATTAGCACAGACTTTAGCATAGTTAAATGCTAACATTCACCTGCTGACAGTTAGCCCATCAAGAGTTTGCATGTTGCGATTCCCAAAATATTACTTTAAAATGTACACCTACAAATTGTGTTAAAAACTTTAGCATGCTAAAATGTTAACATTAACATGCTAACAGTTAGTACCAAAATGTTCCTCTGATGTGTATACTTACAAGATTTGCTAAAAACCTTAGTAGGCTAAAATGCTAATATTGAGGTACCACCTACAATATTACCTAAAAAGGTCAGTATGCTAACATGCTTACATGAACATGCTAACAGTTAACATACTAACAATTAGCATTCATCAAGTATCATAACAATACTCTGAGGTGTATACCTACAACATTAGCACAGACTTTAGCATAGTTAAATGCTAACATTCACCTGCTGACAGTTAGCCCATCAAGAGTTTGCATGTTGCGATTCCCAAAATATTACTTTAAAATGTACACCTACAAAGTGTGTTAAAAACTTTAGCATGCTAAAATGTTAACATTAACATGCTAACAGTTAGCATGTGTCAAAAACCAAAATATTACTCTGAGGTGTACGCCTACAAAATGAGCTAACAGTTTTAGCAGGCAATCATGCTTACGTGAACATGCTAACAGTTAGCATTTGTCAAGCACCAAAGTATTAATCTGATGTGCTACAAAATTAACCAAAAATCTTTAGCATGCTAAAATGCTAACACTGAGGTGTATACCTAGAAAATTAGCTAAAAACTGTTGCTTGCAAACATGCTTACATGATCATGCTAACAGTTAGCATTTGTCAAGTACCAAAGTACTGACTTTGTCTGAGGGGTGTACCTACAAATTTAGTGCAAACCTTACCCTACCAAAATTAGCATAGTAAAAAGTTAGCATGCTAACAGAGTAATATTAGTATGCTAATTTTGTATGCAAAATATTTCCCTCTGAGCGCAATATCTACAGAATTAGCTTAAAAGGTTAGCATGCTAACGTTAGCGCCTCTGACTTTCACCAAGTAAAGTCAGGCGGGCGTCCCGGGTGGCACAGGGTCTGGACCACGTTCTTTCAGGAGCAGACACGGACCCACCTTGCGTATGCCCTCAGAGGGGCTAGACACGCAATGGTCCAAGCCCTGGTTCTTGCTGAGGCTCCTCCACAGCTCGGCGTAGGTGCTGTCCTGCTCCAGAGGGTTGGTGCCTTTGTGCCGGAAGTAGTCGTACACCGCCGAGTCCCTCACCGTGCCGTAGTCCACCTCCACCTGCCGTGCCAAGTCCTGGAAGGACCTGGAATCCACCAAGGAACCATGAGAACCGTCCCGCATGAACCTTTGACCCTCGCTGAGGAACCAGGAACATTTTCTAAGTAATGTTTAGAAAGCCAAATCTGGGCAAAGCGTACTCATGACGAGGGCGGGGCCAGAAAAGTGTAGGGGGAAGGGCGCTTGTCCCCACCAAGAGTGCTAATACCACACCACCTTAGCTCACCCTTTAGAGCACAGCTGTAAGTCTGCAGGAAATAGTTCTTCTCAGGCTATAAATAACATTCTCCTGCTCCTTATTTTCCATAGTTTCGACTTTATTTAGATGAAGGGTTTATTAATAAACTGATTGATTGATTGATTATTTTGGTTTTAAAAAAAAAGGTTAAAATCGAACAAGAAAACAGTTTTAAGTTTAACAACAAGAAATCACAATTTTTAAAGCAAAAAGCATCATTTTTCATGATAAAATGTCATGTTTTTACGTAAAAAGTCATAATTTTAAAAGGAAAAAGTCATAATTTTTTACAAGAAAAAGGTCATCATTTTAAAGTAATAAGTCACCATTACAGGAAAATAGTCTTCATGTAATTAGGAAAAAGTTATAATTTGACACGAAAAAAGGCTAATTTGACATAAAGACGTCACATTTTACAGGAAAAAAATTAAAAGTCATACTTTTACAAGAAAATATTCATAATTAAATAGAGAAATGTCAACATTTTACAAAAAAAAGTCACAAGTTAAAAGAAAAAGTCATTAATTGTGAGAAAAAAATTATGATTTTAAGAGAAAAAAAAAATTCTAGAAAAATCCATCATCTCTCTCGAGAAAAAAGTTATAAATTTACGAGCACGAAATAACAATTTTGAAAGAAAAAAACATAATTTTTCATGATAAAATGCCATTTTTTTAATGAAAAAAGTCATAATTTTAAAGGAAAAAGTCATAATTTTTTTACAGGAAAAAGGTAATCATTTTAAAAGAATAAGTCACCATTACATGTAATTAGGAAAAAGTTATATTTTACAAAAAAATTTTTAATTTTGCACACGAAAAACAAAAAGTCATACTTTTACAAGAACAATTCATAATCTAATTAAAAAAAAAGATAGAATTTTACAAAAAAGTCACAATTTTATTTTAAATGTATGAGAAAAAATATGATTTTAAGAGAAAAAAAGTCACAATTTTACTAGAAAAATACATCATCGCTTTCAAGAAAAAGTTATAATTTTACATGAAAAAAAGTCATAATTTTACAAAACAAGTCAACATTTTTTACGAGACAAAAGTCATAATTTTACAAAAAAAGTCATAATTTCTTATGACAAAAAAGTCATATTTACAAAAAAATCATAATTTCAAAAAACCCTCAAAATTCATTATTTTAAAAGAAAACATCATTTTGTACGAGAAAAAAGTCATAATTTATTATGATTGAACAAAAATCATAACTTTACAAAAGAAGTCGTAACTTAAAAAGAAAAAGTCATCATTTATTACAAGAAAAATCATAATTGATTATGAGCAACAAAAATCATAATTTTACAAGAAAAAATAATAAAGAAAAAAGTCATAGTTTATTATAAGAAATAATTCATATTTAAAAAAAGTCAAAATTTGAAAAAAAATCCCCACATTTTACGGGAAAAAAGTCATAATTTATTCTGATTAAAATAAATCATAACTTTACAGAAAAGTCATTACTTTAAAAGAGAAAGTCATCATTTATTAAGTAGGAAGTCATAATAGATTAACAAAAAGTCATACTTTTACAAGAACAATTCATAATCTAATTAAAAAAAAGTTAGAATTTTACAAAAAAGTCACCATTTTTTTAAATGTATGAGAAAAAATACGATTTTAAGAGAAAAAAGGCACAATTTTACTAGAAAAATACATCATCGCTTTCAAGAAAAAGTTATAATTTTACATGAAAAAAGTCATAATTTTACAAAACAAGTCAACATTTATTACGAGACAAAAGTCATAATTTTACCAAAAAAACTCATAATTTCTTATGACAAAAAGTCATATTTACAAAAAATCATAATTTGAAAAAAACTCTAAATTCATTATTTTAAAAGAAAACATCATTTTGTACAAGAAAAAAGTCATAATTTATTATGATTGAACAAAAATCATAACTTTACCAAAGAAGTCATAACTTAAAAAAAAAAAGTCATCATTTATTACAAGAAAAATCATAATTGATTATGAGCAACAAAAATCATAATTTTACAAGAAAAAATACTAAAGAAAAAAGTCATAGTTTATTATAAGAAATAAGTCATATTTAAAAAAAGTCAAAATTTGAAAAAAAATCCCCACATTTTACGGGAAAAAAGTCATAAGTTATTCTGATTAAAATAAATCATAACTTTACAGAAAAGTCATTACTTTAAAAGAGAAAGTCATCATTTATTAAGTAGGAAGTCATAATACATTAACAAAAAGTCATACTTTTACAAGAACAATTCACAATCTAATTAAAAAAAAGTTAGAATTTTACAAAAAAGTCACCATTTTTTTTAAATGTATGAGAAAAAATACGATTTTAAGAGAAAAAAGGCACAATTTTACTAGAAAAATACATCATCGCTTTCAAGAAAAAGTTACAATTTTACATGAAAAAAAGTCATAATTTTACAAAACAAGTCAACATTTATTACGAGACAAAAGTCATAATTTTACCAAAAAAAAGTCATAATTTCTTATGACAAAAAAGTCATATTTACAAAAAATCATACTTTGAAAAAAACTCTAAATTCATTATTTTAAAAGAAAACATCATTTTGTACGAGAAAAAAGTCATAATTTATTATGATTGAACAAAAATAATAACTTTACAAAAGAAGTCATAACTTAAAAAGTCATCATTTATTACAAGAAAAATCATAATTGATTATGAGCAACAAAAATCATAATTTTACAAGAAAAAATAATAAAGAAAAAAGTCATAGTTTATTATAAGAAATAAGTCATATTTAAAAAAAGTCAAAATTTAAAAAAAATCCCCACATTTTACGGGAAAAAAGTCATAATTTATTCTGATTAAAATAAATCATAACTTTACAGAAAAGTAATTACTTTAAAAGAGAAAGTCATCATTTAAGTCATAATAGATTACGAGAAACAAAAATCGTAATTTTACAAGAAAAAAAGTCACTATTTATTATGCGTGAAATTAAGTCCTAACTTTACAAAAAAACGGGAGATCATTTTAAAAAGTCAACATTTCCTTGAGAAAAGTTGATGATGACCAAGGTCACTGAGGAGGAAGATGACCTTCATCTGACCTTGTCTTGTTTTTCTCACACTGAAACTTTGTTTATTTTCTACTCAATTAAACACTTTTTAATAGCAACGTTAATTACATGAACTTGTGTGTGTGTGTGTGTGTGTGTGTGTGTGTGTGTGTGTGTGTGTGTGTGTGTGTGTGTGTGTGTGTGTGTGTGTGTGTGTGTGTGTGTGTGTGTGTGTGTGTACCGTATGGCGTGGTCCATGCGGGACACAGTGAGGTAAGCAGCCAGGTTGGCGGTGTAAGACGAGCACACCATGAGAGTGAAGAGCCACCAGCTGCCCATCACGATCCTCAGGGCCACCGAGCCCACCACACCCTCCCCACCTGCACACACACACACACACACACACACACACACACACACACACACACACACACACACACACACACACACAGACAATCACTATCATATTATGATAAGGGCATCAAACGTGCGTCACTTTGGTTACAGGCCATGTGAGAGCAGAGCTGCGACCAATCACAGCACAGCTTGGCCTCAAAGGTTTCCTAGGCAACCAGTGACAGTGTGTGTGTGTGTGTGTGTGTGTGTGTGTGTGTGTGTGTGTGTGTGTGTGTGTGTGTGTGTGTGTGTGTGTGTGTGTGTGTGTGTGTGTGTATGTGTGTGTGTGTGCTCGTTGAATTGTCTAGACATGACTTTTCTTAGACGTGTGCAACTCAGTGTTGGTTTATTATTTAACAACAATTTCCTGTCCTCAACAACATCAACACAACAACTTCCTGTCCTCAACAACATCAACACAACAATTTCCTGTCCTCAACAACATCAGCACAACAACTTCCTGTCCTCAACAACATCAACACAACAACTTCCTGTCCTCAACAACATCAACACAACAATTTCCTGTCCTCAACAACATCAACACAACAATTTCCTGTCCTCAACAACATCAACACAACAACTTCCTGTCCTCAACAACATCAACACAACAATTTCCTGTCCTCAACAACATCAGCACAACAACTTCCTGTCCTCAACAACATCAACACAACAACTTCCTGTCCTCAACAACATCAACACAACAACTTCCTGTGGTGGACAACATCAACACAACAACTTCCTGTGGTGGACAACATCAACACAACAACTTCCTGTGCTGGACAACATCAACACAACAACTTCCTGTGCTGGACAACAGCAACACAACAACTTCCTGTGCTGGACAACATCAACACAACAACTTCCTGTGGTGGACAACATCAACACAACAACTTCCTGTGGTGGACAACATCAACACAACAACTTCCTGTGCTGGACAACATCAACACAACAACTTCCTGTGCTGGACAACATCAACACAACAACTTCCTGTGGTGGACAACATCAACACAACAACTTCCTGTGCTGGACAACATCAACACAACAACTTCCTGTGCTGGACAACATCAACACAACAACTTCCTGTGGTGGACAACATCAACACAACAACTTCCTGTGGTGGACAACATCAACACAACAACTTCCTGTGCTTGACAACATCAACACAACAACTTCCTGTGGTGGACAACATCAACACAACAACTTCCTGCGCTGGACAACATCAACACATCAACTTCCTGTGGTGGACAACATCAACACAACAACTTCCTATGGTGGACAACATCAACACAACAACTTCCTGTGCTGGACAACATGAACACAACAACTTCCTGTGCTGGACAACATCAACACAACAACTTCCTGTGGTGGACAACATGAACACAACAACTTCCTGTGCTGGACAACATCAACACAACAACTTCCTGTGGTGGACAACATGAACACAACAACTTCCTGTGGTGGACAACATCAACACAACAACTTCCTGTGGTGGACAACATCAACACAACAACTTCCTGTGGTGGACAACATCAACACAACAACTTCCTGTGGTGGACAACATCAACATAACAACTTCCTGTGCTGGACAACATCAACACAACAACTTCCTGTGGTGGACAACATCAACACAACAACTTCCTGTGCTGGACAACATCAACACAACAACTTCCTGTGCTGGACAACATCAACACAACAACTTCCTGTGGGGGACAACATCAACACAACAACTTCCTGTGGGGGGCAACATCAACACAACAACTTCCTGTGCTGGACAACATCAACACAACAACTTCCTGTGGTGGACAACATGAACACAACAACTTCCTGTGCTGGACAACATCAACACAACAACTTCCTGTGGTGGACAACATCAACACAACAACTTCCTGTGGTGGACAACATCAACACAACAACTTCCTGTGGTGGACAACAACAACACAACAACTTCCCGTGGTGGACAACATCAACACAACAACTTCCTGTGGTGGACAACATCAACACAACAACTTCCTGTGGGGGACAACATCAACACAACAACTTCCTGTGGGGGACAACATCAACACAACAACTTCCTGTGCTGCACAACATCAACACAACAACTTCCTGTGGTGGACAACATCAACACAACAACTTCCTGTGGTGGACAACATCAACACAACAACTTCCTGTGCTGGACAACATCAACACAACAACTTCCTGTGGTGGACAACATCAACACAACAACTTCCTGTGGTGGACAACATCAACACAACAACTTCCTGTCCTCAACAACATCAACACAACAACTTCCTGTGCTGGACAACATCAACACAACAACTTCCTGTGGTGGACAACATCAACACAACAACTTCCTGTGGTGGACAACATCAACACAACAACTTCCTGTGCTGGACAACATGAACACAACAACTTCCTGTGGTGGACAACATCAACACAACAACTTCCTGTGGTGGACAACATCAACAGAACAACTTCCTGTGGTGGACAACATCAACACAACAACTTCCTGTGCTAGACAACATCAACACAACAACTTCCTGTGCTGGACAACATCAACACAACAACTTCCTGTGCTGGACAACATCAACACAACAACTTCCTGTGGTGGACAACATCAACACAACAACTTCCTGTGGTGGACAACATCAACACAACAACTTCCTGTGGTGGACAACATCAACACAACAACTTCCTGTGGTGGACAACATCAACACAACAACTTCCTGTGCTGGACAACATCAACACAACAACTTCCTGTGGTGGACAACATCAACACAACAACTTCCTGTGGTGGACAACATCAACACAACAACTTCCTGTGCTGGACAACATCAACACAACAACTTCCTGTGCTGGACAACATCAACACAACAACTTCCTGTGCTGGACAACATCAACACAACAACTTCCTGTGGTGGACAACATCAACACAACAACTTCCTGTGGTGGACAACATCAACACAACAACTTCCTGTGGTGGACAACATCAACACAACAACTTCCTGTGGTGGACAACATCAACACAACAACTTCCTGTGGTGGACAACATCAACACAACAACTTCCTGTGCTTGACAACATCAACACAACAACTTCCTGTGGTGGACAACATCAACACAACAACTTCCTGTGGTGGACAACATCAACACAACAACTTCCTGTGGTGGACAACATCAACACAACAACTTCCTGTGCTGGACAACATCAACACAATAACTTCCTGTGCTGGACAACATCAACACAACAACTTCCTGTGGTGGACAACATCAACACAACAACTTCCTGTGGTGGACAACATCAACACAACAACTTCCTGTGGTGGACAACATCAACACAACAACTTCCTGTGGTGGACAACATCAACACAACAACTTCCTGTGCTGGACAACATCAACACAACAACTTCCTGTGGTGGACAACATCAACACAACAACTTCCTGTGGTGGACAACATCAACACAACAACTTCCTGTGCTGGACAACATCAACACAACAACTTCCTGTGCTGGACAACATCAACACAACAACTTCCTGTGCTGGACAACATCAACACAACAACTTCCTGTGGTGGACAACATCAACACAACAACTTCCTGTGCTGGACAACATCAACACAACAACTTCCTGTGGTGGACAACATCAACACAACAACTTCCTGTGGTGGACAACATCAACACAACAACTTCCTGTGCTTGACAACATCAACACAACAACTTCCTGTGGTGGACAACATCAACACAACAACTTCCTGTGGTGGACAACATCAACACAACAACTTCCTGTGCTGGACAACATCAACACAATAACTTCCTGTGCTGGACAACATCAACACAACAACTTCCTGTGGTGGACAACATCAACACAACAACTTCCTGTGGTGGACAACATCAACACAACAACTTCCTGTGGTGGACAACATCAACACAACAACTTCCTGTGCTTGACAACATCAACACAACAACTTCCTGTGGTGGACAACATCAACACAACAACTTCCTGTGGTGGACAACATCAACACAACAACTTCCTGTGCTGGACAACATCAACACAATAACTTCCTGTGCTGGACAACATCAACACAACAACTTCCTGTGGTGGACAACATCAACACAACAACTTCCTGTGGTGGACAACATCAACACAACAACTTCCTGTGCTGGACAACATCAACACAACAACTTCCTGTGCTGGACAACATAAACACAACAACTTCCTGTGGTGGACAACATCAACACATCAACTTCCTGTGGTGGACAACATCAACACAACAACTTCCTGTGGTGGACAACATCAACACAACAACTTCCTGTGGTGGACAACATCAACACATCAACTTCCTGTGGTGGACAACATCAACACAACAACTTCCTGTGCTGGACAACATCAACACAACAACTTCCTGTGGTGAACAACATCAACACAGCAACTTCCTGTGGTGGACAACATCAACACAACAACTTCCTGTGGTGGACAACATCAACACAACAACTTCCTGTGGTGGACAACATCAACACAACAACTTCCTGTGGTGGACAACATCAACACAACAACTTCCTGTGGTGGACAACATCAACACAACAACTTCCTGTGGTGGACAACATCAACACAACAACTTCCTGTGCTGGACAACATCAACACAACAACTTCCTGTGGTGGACAACATCAACACAACAACTTCCTGTGGTGGACAACATCAACACAACAACTTCCTGTGGTGGACAACATCAACACAACAACTTCCTGTGCTGGACAACATCAACACAATAACTTCCTGTGCTGGACAACATCAACACAACAACTTCCTGTGGTGGACAACATCAACACAACAACTTCCTGTGCTGGACAACATCAACACAACAACTTCCTGTGGTGGACAACATCAACACAACAACTTCCTGTGGTGGACAACATCAACACAACAACTTCCTGTGCTGGACAACATCAACACAACAACTTCCTGTGCTGGACAACATCAACACAACAACTTCCTGTGGTGGACAACATCAACACAACAACTTCCTGTGGTGGACAACATCAACACAACAACTTCCTGTGGTGGACAACATCAACACAACAACTTCCTGTGCTGGACAACATCAACACAACAACTTCCTGTGGTGGACAACATCAACACAACAACTTCCTGTGCTGGACAACATCAACACAATAACTTCCTGTGCTGGACAACATCAACACAACAACTTCCTGTGGTGGACAACATCAACACAACAACTTGCAGATGACCACAGAAGGAAATGGCGTCACCTTGCTGCACGAAGGCGCCGTAGACGACCCAGATGGCGCTCTGGAGAGAACCGGAGTCCACGGCGTTGGTGGGCGTTCCCGGCGTGGCGTGGCGTGCGGCCGAGGAGCGCAGCGCCTGCAGCCGGTTGAGCAGGAAGATGAGCACGCCCACCACGGGGATGGCGGCGGCGATGCAGGCCCACACGGCGAGGTCAAAGGGCACAAAGAGTGAGAAGATGTTGATCTTCTCCTCAGGCTTCCTCAGCAGGATGCCCACGCTGTAGTCCAGGTAGCGCTTGCTGAAGTCCACCACGTTCTCACGCTGCGGCGTGATGGTGATGGCCGACACCGCCAGGTCGGCTCTCTGTGGGGGGGGGGGGGGGGGGGACACATGTCAGCCAATCACAGGCCAGTATTTGAGGTGACGTTCTACCTTGTTGATGAGGTCACCGATCATCCCGTTCCAAGAACCGTTAGGGAGCTGAGACCCATATTTACTGTCAGACACCTGCAGGAACATCAAACATTATCATTTAGATCTCATGTTTACATTATTAAATAACATCTGACATGATGTCATATTTACATTATTAAATAACATCTGACATGATGTCATATTTACATTATTAAATATCATCTGACATGATGTCATATTTACATTATTAAATGTGACATGATGTCATATTTACATTATTAAATAACATCTGACATGATGTCATATTTACATTATTAAATGTGACATCATGTCATATTTACATTATTAAATGTGACATGATGTCATATTTACATTATTAAATATCATCTGACATGATGTCATATTTACATTATTAAATGTGACATGATGTCATATTTACATTATTAAATGTGACATGATGTCATATTTACATTATTAAATGTGACATGATGTCATATTTACATTATTAAATAACATCTGACATGATGTCATATTTACATTATTAAATATCATCTGAAATAATGTCATATTTACATTATTAAATGTGACATGATGTCATATTTACATTATTAAATGTGACATCATGTCATATTTACATTATTAAATGTGACATGATGTCATATTTACATTATTAAATATCATCTGACATGATGTCATATTTACATTATTAAATGTGACATGATGTCATATTTACATTATTAAATGTGACATGATGTCATATTTACATTATTAAATGTGACATGATGTCATATTTACATTATTAAATAACATCTGACATGATGTCATATTTACATTATTAAATATCATCTGAAATAATGTCATATTTACATTATTAAATGTGACATGATGTCATATTTACATTATTAAATGTGACATCATGTCATATTTACATTATTAAATGTGACATGATGTCATATTTACATTATTAAATATCATCTGACATGATGTCATATTTACATTATTAAATGTGACATGATGTCATATTTACATTATTAAATGTGACATGATGTCATATTTACATTATTAAATGTGACATGATGTCATATTTACATTATTAAATAACATCTGACATGATGTCATATTTACATTATTAAATATCATCTGAAATAATGTCATATTTACATTATTAAATGTGACATGATGTCATATTTAGATTATTAAATAACATGACATGATGTCATATTTAGACTATTAAATATCATCTGACATGATGTCATATTTACATTATTAAATAACATCTGACATGATGTCATATTTAGATTATTAAATATCATCTGACATAATGTCATATTTACATTATTAAATATCATCTGACATGATGTCATATTTACATATATAAATAACATCTGACATGATGTCATATTTACATTATTAAATATCATCTGACATGATGTCATATTTACATTATTAAATATCATGTGACATGATGTCATATTTACATTATTAAATGTGACATGATGTCATATTTACATTATTAAATAACATCTGACATGATGTCATATTTACATTATTAAATATAATCTGACATGATGTCATATTTACATTATTAAATAACACCTGACATGATGTCATATTTACATTATTAAATATCATCTGACATGATGTCATATTTACATTATTAAATATCATGTGACATGATGTCATATTTACATTATTAAACAACATCTGACATGATGTCATATTTACATTATTAAATGTGACATGATGTCATATTTACATTATTAAATAACATCTGACATAATGATGTGACATGATGTCACCTGGTAGATGACTTAATATGATGTGACATGATGTCACCTGGTAGATGATTGAATATGATGTGACATGATGTCACCTGGTAGATGATTGAATATGATGTGACATGATGTCACCTGGTAGATGATTGAATATGATGTGACATGATGTCACCTGGTAGATGACTTAATATGATGTGACATGATGTCACCTGGTAGATGATTGAATATGATGTGACATGATGTCACCTGGTAGATGATTGAATATGATGTGACATGATGTCACCTGGTAGATGATTGAATATGATGTGACATGATGTCACCTGGTAGATGATTAAATATGATGTGACATGATGTCACCTGGTAGATGATTGAATATGATGTGACATGATGTCACCTGGTAGATGATTGAATATGATGTGACATGATGTCACCTGGTAGATGATTGAATATGATGTGACATGATGTCACCTGGTAGATGATTGAATATGATGTGACATGATGTCACCTGGTAGATGATTGAATATGATGTGACATGATGTCACCTGGTAGATGATTGAATATGATGTGACATGATGTCACCTGGTAGATGATTGAATATGATGTGACATGATGTCACCTGGTAGATGATTAAATATGATGTGACATGATGTCACCTGGTAGATGATTGAATATGATGTGACATGATGTCACCTGGTAGATGATTGAATATGATGTGACATGATGTCACCTGGTAGATGTCGTATTTGAAGCCCAGGATCTTGGCCAAGGCGTCCAGAACGTCGATGGAGAAGCCCTTGTACCTTTTGGGCTGACCCAGAATGTTCTCAGCCACCATGACGAAGGGATCCTCCTGCCAGGTCGACAGAGTAGAAGTAAAGCTAAGCTCCTTAACACACAGCTACAGTTGCTTTAGTGATGTTACAGTTATGTTATATTTATGTTACATTTGTGTTACAGTTATGTTACAGTTGTGTTACATTTGTGTTACATTTATGTTACAGTTGTGTTACATTTATGTTACAGTTGTGCTACAGTTATGTTACATTTATGCTACAGTTGTGTTACATTTATGTTACAGTTGTGTTACAGTTATGTTACAGTTGTGTTACATTTATGTTACATTTATGTTACACTTGTGTTATATTTATGTTAAATTTATGTTACAGTTATGTTACATTTATGTTAAAGTTGTGTTACATTTATGTTACAGTTGTGTTACATTTATGTTACAGTTGTGTTACATTTATGTTACAGTTATGTTACACTTGTGTTGCATTTATGTTACATTTATGTTACAGTTATGTTACATTTATGTTAAAGTTGTGTTACAGTTATGTTACAGTTGTGTTACATTTATGTTACAGTTGTGTTACATTTATGTTACAGTTATGTTACACTTGTGTTGCATTTATGTTACATTTATGTTACAGTTATGTTACATTTATGTTAAAGTTGTGTTACAGTTATGTTACAGTTGTGTTACAGTTGTGTTACATTTATGTTACAGTTATGTTACATTTATGTTAAAGTTGTGTTACAGTTATGTTACAGTTGTGTTACATTTGTGTTACATTTATGTTACAGTTATGTTACACTTGTGTTACATTTATGTTACGTTTATGTTACAGTTATGTTAAAGTTGTGTTACAGTTATGTTACAGTTGTGTTACAGTTGTGTTACAGTTCTGTTACATTTATGTTACATTTATGCTACATTTATGTTACAGTTATGTTACATTTATGTTACATTTATGTTACAGTTATGTTATAGTTGTGTTACATTTA
This sequence comes from Nerophis lumbriciformis, assembly GCF_033978685.3. Classification (NCBI taxonomy): domain Eukaryota; kingdom Metazoa; phylum Chordata; class Actinopteri; order Syngnathiformes; family Syngnathidae; genus Nerophis; species Nerophis lumbriciformis. The sequence continues at coordinate 2,249,248 of NC_084579.2, read as the reverse complement.
TGTTACATTTATGTTACAGTTATGTTACATTTATGTTACAGTTATGTTACATTTATGTTAAAGTTGTGTTACAGTTATGTTACAGTTGTGTTACATTTGTGTTACATTTATGTTACATTTATGTTACAGTTATGTTACACTTGTGTTACATTTATGTTACATTTATGTTACAGTTATGTTACATTTATGTTAAAGTTGTGTTACAGTTATGTTACAGTTGTGTTACATTTATGTTACATTTAAGTTACATTTATGTTACATTTATGTTACAGTTATGTTACAGTTGTGTTACATTTGTGTTACATTTATGTTACATTTATGTTACAGTTATGTTACATTTGTGTTACATTTATGTTACATTTATGTTACAGTTATGTTACATTTATGCTAAAGTTGTGTTACAGTTATGTTACAGTTGTGTTACAGTTGTGTTACATTTATGTTACAGTTGTGTTACATTTATGTTACAGTTATGTTACAGTTGTGTTACATTTATGTTACAGTTGTGTTACAGTATTGTTACATTTATGTTACAGTTATGTTACATTTATGTTAAAGTTGTGTTACAGTTATGTTACAGTTGTGTTACAGTTGTGTTACAGTTCTGTTACATTTATGTTACATTTATGCTACATTTATGTTACAGTTGTGTTACATTTATGTTACATTTATGTTACAGTTATGTTACAGTTGTGTTACATTTATGTTACATTTATGTTACAGTTATGTTACATTTATGTTACAGTTATGTTACATTTATGTTAAAGTTGTGTTACAGTTATGTTACAGTTGTGTTTCATTTGTGTTACATTTATGTTACATTTATGTTACAGTTATGTTACACTTGTGTTACATTTATGTTACATTTATGTTACAGTTATGTTACATTTATGTTAAAGTTGTGTTACAGTTATGTTACAGTTGTGTTACATTTATGTTACATTTAAGTTACATTTATGTTACATTTATGTTACAGTTATGTTACAGTTGTGTTACATTTGTGTTACATTTATGTTACATTTATGTTACAGTTATGTTACACTTGTGTTACATTTATGTTACATTTATGTTACAGTTATGTTACATTTATGTTAAAGCTGTGTTACAGTTATGTTACAGTTGTGTTACAGTTGTGTTACATTTATGTTACAGTTGTGTTACATTTATGTTACAGTTATGTTACAGTTGTGTTACATTTATGTTACAGTTGTGTTACAGTATTGTTACATTTATGTTACAGCTATGCTAGTGTTTTTACAGTCATGTTACACATGTGTTAGTTATGTTACAGTCATGGCATATGTTATATATATATGTTATAGTTATGTTACAGCCAAGTTAAAGTTATGTTATAGTTAAGCTACAGTTTTGTTACAGCTGTGTTAGTTGTGTTACAGTTGTGTTAGTTATGTTACAGTTGTGGCATACTTATGTTATAGTTATGTTACAGCTAAGTTGAAGTTATGTTACAGTTAAACTACAGTTGTGTTACAGTTGTGTTCGTTGTGTTACAGTTGTGTGAGTTATGTTACAGTTATGTTAGTTATGTTACAGTTGTTGCATAGTTCTGTTATAGTTATGTTACAGCTAAGTTAAAGTTGTGCTACAGTTAATCTACAGTTATGTTACAGCTGTGTTAGTTATGTTATGGTTGTGTTACAGTTAGGTTACAATTATGTTACAATTGTATTATTTATGTTACAGTTAAACTACAGTTGTGTTACAGTTGTGTTAGTTGTGTTACAGTTGTGTTAGTTGTGTTACAGTTGTGTGAGTTATGTTACAGTTGTTGCATAGTTATGTTATAGTTATGTTACAGCTAAGTTAAAGTTGTGCTACAGTTAAGCTAGAGTTATGTTACAGCTGTGTTAGTTATGTTATGGTTGTGTTACAGTTAGGTTACAATTATGTTACAATTGTATTATTTATGTTACAGTTAAACTACAGTTGTGTTACAGTTGTGTGAGTTATGTTACAGTTCTGTTAGTTATGTTACAGTTGTTGCATAGTTATGTTATAGTTATGTTACAGCTAAGTTAAAGTTGTGCTACAGTTAAGCTACAGTTATGTTACAGCTGTGTTAGTTATGTTACGGTTGTGTTACAGTTAGGTTACAATTATGTTACAATTGTATTATTTATGTTAAAGTTATTTCACAGCTGTCTTAGTTGTGTTACAGGTAGGTTACAGGTATGTTAGTTATGTTACAACTGTGTCAGTTATGTTACAGTTGTGTTACAAGTACGTTAGTTATGTTACAATTGTGTTACAGTTACATGTCCAGGGTGAACCCTGCTTTTCGCCTGAATGCAGCTAAGATAGGCTTCAGCCACGCCCGCCACCCCGAGAGGGACAAGCGGTAGAACATGGATGGATGGATGCTGTGTTACAGTTGTGTTACAGTTCTGTTAAAGTTGTGTTACAGTTGTGTTAATTATGTTACAGCTGTGCTACGTTCACATTGTGACAAGCAAGAAGATGTGTTGTCGTACCAACAAAGTCACCACTTTCAGCGTCACTCCCTGCATGCCGTTCTCAATGCGACTCTCCTTCAGGCTTCCATTCAGACCATGGACCGCGTCCCACGTGGCCATCTGCAAAAACCAGGAGACACGACAGGTCAACCACACACACACACACACACACACACACACACACACGAGTGGTATTTTGTATTTTTTTGCAACACCTAGCGGTCTCAATAATTTATGAAATTAAGCTTAAGCGCAGTAAATTGAATGATGCAGACACGTTTGTTACTGGATACTTTCTAATACGCTTCTACCTTGGAGACTTTGTATATGTAAGCAATATTTGTTTAAATTGACTGATGTCACCTTTTATTGTTCAATGATTATTACCTATGCCGAGATTGTGTGCTAGTGTGTGCTTAGCTGTTGTGTAGCTGCTAGCTCTTAGTAGCCTACAGAATGTTTACCTTTTGTAAACGACTTTAGTAAAATAGAAGAAATTGTGTTCTTATTGGACGACATTTAGATGTTAACATTAAGTAAACACGCTTGTATCGCACATGGTATCACACACAAGTAAACACTCTGTAGGACTGCTTGTATCGCACATGATATCACACACAAGTGAACACGCTGCAGGACGGCTTGTATCACACATGATACCACACACAAGTAAAGACGCTGCAGGACTGCTTGTATCGCACATGATATCACACACAAGTAAACATGCCGCAGGACTGCTTGTATCGCACATGATATCACGCACAAGTAAACACTCCGCAGGACTGCTTGTATCACACATGATATCCAGAGGTGTGGACTCGAGTCACATGACTTGGACTCGAGTCAGACTCGAGTCATGAATTTGATGACTTTAGACTCGACTTGACAAAATGTAAAAAAACTTGCAACTCGACTTAGACTTTAACATCAATGACTTGTGACTTCACTTGGACTTGAGCCTTTTGACTTGACATGACTTGACATGACTTGCCACTTTCCCCAAAATCCAAAGCTTAAAAAGTTATTTGGGAGCGCTCCGTATTTTTCATTTTCTTCGTCTGTCTATCAGCGTGTTATTCCTATCAGCTGGTGTGCTGTCAGTACAACAGCCAATCAAATTAGATTTACGTTGTTTTCATCACACAGCATTCATCCAATCAAATTGCAGGACAACCAATGAACAAGAGTTGTCCAACAACGTGCCAGTGATAAACAATTATGTTAAAGTTGGTTTCGTTCGGGTATAAAAACTACGACTTGGTCAACAAAAAACGAATTGCGGTATGCAAATCACGCAGTTCGAATATTACAGACGGAGACGCAACAACTTCCAACTTCGTTCGACATTTGAAGTTGCACAAAGAAGGGTAAGTTTTGAATGTAAGATAACGTTTATTGGCTAAGTAACGTGACTTTTATTTGCTGTGTAGTTAAATCAGTGAGGCTGCAAACTCACTGCTAACGTTATAACCATAGACATCTTATAAGTAGACGCAGCATAGAGCGCTACTGCCTACTGCCGCAGACGAGGCGCGTGGCCGCCATCTTGGAGTGGTGATCCGCTCCACTCAGTGCAATTCATTTGTCAGGAGCAATGAACTGTCAGCGCATTTAATTCATTTTACCTCACTGAATACCACTGATTTTCACCCCCTTTTTTGTCATACGTGTAGCTATGATAACAGACACATGTTTTGGCGTGTTTTGTTATTCATAGTTTGCTTAACAGTAATATAATATTCTTATACGCTATAAGTGACCAGACGTCCGAGATCAAAACTGGGAATATAATCCCAGAGAAGGGGGAAAAAAACGGTAATCTATTTTTAAATTGAAGAAACAATATGATTAGGTTATATATACATATGTGTGTATCCTACATAAACAATGTATGAATACATTAGATATCTATATATCTTAGGGACCTATAGACTGCATCTCTGTTGCTTCAGCAGCAGAGAGTTTATTCTGTCTTGACACTTTGTATTGATATTTTCTATTACATTCTTCCCTTAAATGATAATGTTTGCAGTGATTGTTTTATATGTATTATTTTATGTAAGTCGCTTTGGATAAAAGCGTCTGCCAAATACTTAAACATATATAAACACCTGAAAGTCTTCATATCAGCTAAAACCACCAATCTGTTTCACTGGATTCAGAATAAAACCAAATTCTGTTTAACCCAACAATGTTAGTATTTGAATATTGTTACTTGAAGACTTATTCCTGGTTACAATTATACTGTTAAGAAAGTATTGTCTTATACTTTGCCTAAAATGAGAATGCATCATAATCAGTGGCGGCTGGTGAATTTTGTTTTAGGTGGGGCTGAAAGTTTGTAAACCAAACCCCTGTAGGGGCGTCATCCTCCCCCAGAAGATTTCTTTGTGATTTTCACATACAAATATTGAAGATATTTGATCCTTCTCAACTCTGTGGTAATATTATTTTCATAAAATACAACCAATAGTACGTTAATGTTAAATCTCACTTGTGAAAAGTAATCCCCCGATTCCTATTTTCAACAGTCTGCTCATTTGAGCAGGAAAACGCTGAACACCATCTTTGTTTTCTACCTGTCAACTGTCAGTTTAGCATCTTTGTTTTCTACCTGTCAACTGTCAGTTTAGCATCTTTGTTTTCTACCCGTCAACTGTCAGTTTAGCATCTTTGTTTTCTACCTGTCAACTGTCAGTTTAGCATCTTTGTTTTCTACCTGTCAACTGTCAGTTTAGCATCTTTGTTTTCTACCTGTCAACTGTCAGTTTAGCATCTTTGTTTTCTACCTGTTATCTTTCAGTTTCGGCTGCTCGCCGGCTCCTCATCACCACTTCAAGATGGCGACCAAATTGCTCACGTCACAGCAACCAATGCTGCGTCTACTTATAAGATGTCTATGGTTATAACGTCATTGCAAACACGGCAATATGTTGAGTCCACTGCAGTTTGCTACCTTATTCATACTTTTTGTCAAGTGATTTTTTTTTTTAAGCAGGGTTTCATGAGGTACCTATACATAACTTTACGTTAGTCAATGTATCACACACAGTAACGTAACGTTAGACGGCGGTCAGCAGCACCGCGTATTTTAGCCACCTACAAAAAGACAAACATAGTCAAATAAAGGTCAGTTAAAATGTATACTATATTAAGAATGTGTACATATTGCATAGGGTCCTGACATCTAAAAAGTACAACTCTGTTCATTGTTATGTTCATATATTTGTTATGTTTTTCATGTGTACGCACACATAAACACACATACAGTATGAGATGAGATCAATGAGATAAGGTAAGAACAGGATAGAAACTGCTGTGGAACTAGTTACAATGCAATATGCCATGGAAATACAATGTTAACACTTTTGTGCAAATAAGTACAGTTGCACTTGTTTTTTTTTCAAATGTGTTTATTCTGTAAAGGAATGAGTTACATGTTTAAAATGACTGGTTAATTGTGCTATTTTGAAGTGCAATGTCAGCACTATCTTTTTCCCTGCAATTTCAAATGCACTTGTTTTAATAAATAAATACAGCGTTTTAAAAGCATACACAATCTGTGTAAATATATTAGTCTGTGGTTAAATAACTTGAAAGGACTCGAAACTCAAAATGCAGGACTTGGGACTTGACTTGAGACTTTCCAGTCTTGACTTTGGACTTGACTCGGACTTGCCCTGTCTTGACTCGGGACTTGACTCGAGACTTGAGGGTAAAGACTTGAGACTTACTTGTGACTTGCAAAGCAATGACTTGGTCCCACCTCTGATGATATCACACACAAGTAAACACTCTGCAGGACTGCTTGTATCGCACATGATATCACACACAAGTAAACACGCCGCAGGACTGCTTGTATCACACATGATATCACACACAAGTAAACACGCCGCAGGACTGCTTGTATTGCACATGATATCACACACAAGTAAAGACGCTGTAGGACTGCTTGTATCACACATGATACCACACACAAGTAAAGACGCTGCAGGACTGCTTGTATCACACATGATATCACACACAAGTAAACACTCTGCAGGACTGCTTGTATCGCACATGATATCACACACAAGTAAACACTCTGTAGGACTGCTTGTATCGCACGTGATATCAAACACAAGTAAACACTCCACAGGACTGCTTATATCACACATGATATCACACACAAGTAAACACGCTGCAGGACTGCTTGTATCACACATGATATCACACACAAGTAAACACTCCGCAGGACTGCTTGTATCGCACATGATATCACACACAAGTAAACACGCCGCAGGACTGCTTGTATCACACATGATACCACACACAAGTAAAGACGCTGCATGGCTGCTTGTATCGCACATGATATCACACACAAGTAAACACTCCGCAGGACTGCTTGTATCACACATGATACCACACACAAGTAAAGACGCTGCAGGACTGCTTGTATCGCACATGATATCACACACAAGTAAACACGCTGCATGGCTGCTTGTATTGCACATGATATCACACATAAGTTAACACGCTGCAGAAATACTTGTATTGCACATGATATCACACACAAGTAAACACGCTGCAGGACTGCTTGTATCGCACATGATATCACGCACAAGTAAAGACGCTGCCGGACTGCTTGTATCGCACATGATATCCCACACAAGTAAACACGGTGCAGGACTGCTTGTATCGCACATGATATCACACACAAGTAAACACTCCGGAGGACTGCTTGTATCACACATGATACCACACACAAGTAAAGACGCTGCAGGACTGCTTGTATCGCACATGATACCACACACAAGTAAACACGCCGCAGGACTGCTTGTATCGCACATGATATCACACACAAGCAAACACGCCGCAGGACTGCTTGTATCACACATGATACCACATACAAGTAAAGACGCTGCAGGACTGCTTGTATCGCACATGATATCACACACAAGTAAACACGCCGCAGGACTGCTTGTATCACACATGATATCACACACAAGTAAACACTCTGCAGGACTGCTTGTATCGCACATGATATCACACATTTTACATGCGAGCTGACATCATCTCATGCGTGTTTGTGTTGATGATATCCTAGATGAATATTTGATCGATACACCTGCAACAGCTCGCCGACATAACACAGTAACATTGTGTGAGCAGGGGGCGGAGCTTAAAAGAGGCGGAGCCAGCAAAGGTGTCAGGTGTGTGTGACCACCAGCAGCTGCTCCTCATTACGGACCCGCGGGCGCATTCAGGCCTGATGGTGTGTGTCAGCCTGATACAAAGCATCCCTGTTGCCATGGAGACCAGCTCTGACACACACACACACACACACACACACACACACACACACACACACACACACACACACACACACACACACACACGTCCGCCTCATCAGGCGTCCCCCGTCAAGTCCCGTGATTATCATTACTCGCCATCTTGGCGCACAAACAAGGTGCCTTCATTAGCGTGCGACGATCAAGCCCCTCCCCCCCCGCCATGTGACAGCCTTCATTAAGCACACGGCCCTAATGAGGCCATCTTGGCTGGCACTAATTGGAAGGAAAAGGCATTAAATGTACATTTATGTAGATGTCATTAATACAAACAACAAACAATCAACATCAATATTTCAATCTTCATCACATTCATTACATCCATTGTTCACGTGTTGTTAGCATTCATGGAAGTAATGATTCATGGACAACATCAAGATCAAGGAAAAGCTGAGTAGAGAAGCACATCATTAAAGGTAAATGTGGTGTGACGCAAACAAAACTGAGTGAGGCAGGAATAAACAGCTCTCTGATTAGTGACCGGGGAGCAGGTGAGATACTAACCACAGGTAGGTGAAAATAATCAGCATCCATGGCAACAAGGAACACAAAAGAGGGGCGCTGAAACCAAACTGGTTTAGCATTTAAGCATGCAAGTGTACCCGAATCCACTGGGGACGAGTAATGTGGGGGCTGTGAGTTGAACGCCGCCACGACTGGCGAGGCGGTCCACTACGGAACGGCCGAATTTGTGGCCGATGTGGAGGCGGACGTGAGCGGCACCAGGACCTTAGCAGCCGTAGAGTTCTACGCCCAAGTCCTGGTCCTGGTCCATGACCTCCTCAGTGGCCTAGTGGTTAGAGTGTCCGCCCTGAGATGGGTAGGTTGTGAGTTCAAACCCCGCTGCCGTTACAGCGCACACCTGCCGCAAGCACCACCTGCCGCATTTGAAGCTGGTTACAGCACCACCTGACGGTGGTTACAGCGCCACCTGCCGCACCTGGAGCTGGTTACAGCACCACCTGACGGTGGTTACAGTGCCACCTGCTGCACCTGACGGTAGTTACAACGCCACCTGCCGCACCTGAAGCTGGTTACAGAGCCACCTGCCGCACCTGACGGTGGTTACAGCGCCACCTGCTGCACCTGACGGTGGTTACAACACCACCTGCCGCACCTGAAGCTGGTTACAGAGCCACCTGCCGCACCTGACAGTGGTTACAGCACCACCTGCCGCTCCTGACGGTGGTAAGAGCACCACCTGTCGAACCTGACGGTGGTTACAGTACCACCTGCCGCACCTGAAGCTGGTTACAGAGCCACCTGCCGCACCTGAAGCTGGTTACAGAGCCACCTGCCGCACCTGACGGTGGTTACAGCGCCACCTGCCAAACCTGACGGTGGTTACAACGCCACCTGCCGCACCTGACGGTGGTTAAAACGCCACCTGCCGCACCTGAAGCTGGTTATAGAGCCACCTGCCGCACCTGACGGTGGTTAGAGCACTACCTGTCGAACCTGACAATGGTTACAGCACCAGCTGCGGCACCTGAAGCTGGTTACAGCACCACCTGACGGTGGTTACAGCGCCACCTGCCGCACCTGACGGTGGTTACAGCGCCACCTGCTGCACCTGACGGTGGTTACAACACCACCTGCCGCACCTGAAGCTGGTTACAGAGCCACCTGCCGCACCTGACAGTGGTTACAGCACCACCTGCCGCTCCTGACGGTGGTAAGAGCACCACCTGTCGAACCTGACGGTGGTTACAGTACCACCTGCCGCACCTGAAGCTGGTTACAGAGCCACCTGCCGCACCTGAAGCTGGTTACAGAGCCACCTGCCGCACCTGACGGTGGTTACAGCGCCACCTGCCAAACCTGACGGTGGTTACAACGCCACCTGCCGCACCTGACGGTGGTTAAAACGCCACCTGCCGCACCTGAAGCTGGTTATAGAGCCACCTGCCGCACCTGACGGTGGTTAGAGCACTACCTGTCGAACCTGACAATGGTTACAGCACCAGCTGCGGCATCTGAAGCTGGTTACAGCACCACCTGACGGTGGTTACAGCGCCACCTGCCGCACCTGACGGTGGTTACAACGCCACCTGCCACACCTGAAGCTGGTTATAGAGCCACCTGCCGCACCTGACGGTGGTTAGAGCACTACCTGTCGAACCTGACAGTGGTTACAGCACCAGCTGCCGCACCTGAAGCTGGTTACAGCACCACCTAACGGTGGTTACAGCACCACCTGCCGCACCTGACGGTAGTTACAGCGCCACCTGACGGTGGTTACAACGCCACCTGCCGCACCTGAAGCTGGTTATAGAGCCACCTGCCGCACCTGACGGTGGTTAGAGCACTACCTGTCGAACCTGACAGTGGTTACAGCACCAGCTGCCGCACCTGAAGCTGGTTACAGCACCACCTGACGGTGGTTACAGCGCCACCTGCCGCACCTGACGGTAGTTACAACGCCACTTGAAGCACCTGACGGTGGTTACAGCGCCACCTGTCGAACCTGACGGTGGTTACAGCGCCACCTGTCGAACCTGACGGTGGTTACAGCACCACCTGCCGCACCTGAAGCTGGTTACAGCGCCACCTGCCACACCTGACGGTGGTTACAACGCCACCTGCCACACCTGACGGTGGTTACAGCGCCACTTGTCGAACCTGACGGTGGTTACAGCACCACCTGCCGCACCTGACGGTGGTTAGAGCGCCACCTGCTGCACCTGAAGCTGGTTACAGCGCCACCTGCCACACCTGACGGTGGTTACAGCGCCACCTGCCACACCTGACGGTGGTTACAGCGCCACCTGCCACACCTGACAGTGGTTACAGCGCCACCTGACGGTGGTTAGAGTGCCACCTGCCGCACCTGACAGTGGTTACAGCGCCACCTGCCGCACCTGGCGGTGGTTAGAGCGCCACCTGCCGCACATGTCTTTTGATGACTTTTACTCTTGCATGCTTTTGGACTGAGAGGAAGTCAGTAAATAAAAGTCAGGAGAAAAAGGCTGACACGGCGTTCTCGTCTTCACAGCTCGAGTCTCGACGTTCCGCTCACTTCCCCGAGGAGCTCGAACACGAGGAATAAATCTGCAGTGCGCTCATGCATTATTCCTCCTCCTCACTCCTCCGCTTTTGCTCAAATGTCAGGCCTGTTTTTTCTCCCTGCTCCTGACATCCGAAAGGCTACGGCGGCGCCGATTCGTCTCCGGTGTCGGTGCGGACAAATGCCAGCGTGCTCGCCTGCTGCGCCCCGTGTCCGCCGTGGTCACGTGACGCCACGCCGCCCGCTGACGCCGAGCGCTCCTCTTTGTCGCAGGGACTAATTGGAAGTCTGTCATTGGACGGAAAGTCTGCGCCTTATGATTATTATTCACAGAGATGAGCAAGCTTTGACTTTCCAAAGAAGCAAATTGTTGTTAACCACCTCGGGGAGTTGAAATTAGCGGCGCCCGAGGCTCATTTTCATTCTCCGACGTCGCTAATGGATCCATTTGAGAACAATGCGGCGTCCCCATTATGGACACTCCTTCCCCGTCTGGACTGAATGGAAGCAGAAGCTCTTCACGCTGCTGCAGCCCACCAGGGACCATTTTATTGTGAAGGGGCAAACTTCTTCATTACGCAACAAAGACGAGATGATTTTGTTGTGAAAGGGAAAACTTCTTCATTACGCACCAAAGATGAGATGATTTTATTGTGAAGGTGCAAACTTCTTCATTACGCAACAAAGACTAGATGATTTTATTGTGAAAGCGCAAACTTCTTCATTACGCACCAAAGATGAGATGATTTTATTGTGAAGGTGCACACTTCTTCATTACGCAACAAAGACGAGATTATTTTATTGTGAAAGGGCAAACTTCTTCACTACGCACCAAAGATGAGATGATTTTATTGTGAAAGGGCAAACTTCTTCAATACGCAACAAAGACGAGATTATTTTATTGTGAAAGGCCAAACTTCTTCATTACGCAACAAAGACGAGATGATTTTATAGTGAAGGTGCACACTTCTTCATTACGCACTAACGATGAGATGATTTTATTGTGAAGGCGCAAACTTCTTCATTACGCACCAAAAATTTTATTATTTTATTGTGAAGGTGCAAACTTCTTCATTACGCAACAAAGACAAGATTATTTTATTGTGAAAGGGCAAACTTCTTCATTACGTACCAAAGATGAGATGATTTTATTTTGAAGGTGCGAACTTCTTCATTACGCAACAAAGACGAGATGATTTTATTGTGAAGGGGCAAACTTCTTCATTACACAACAAAGACGAGATGATTTTATTGTGAAAGGGCAAACTTCTTCATTACGCACCAAAAATTAGATTATTTTATTGTGAAGGTGCAAACTTCTTCATTACGCACCAAAGATGAGATGATTTTATTGTGAAGGTGCACACTTCTTCATTACACACTAATGATGAGATGATTTTATTGTGAAGGTGCAAACTTCCTCATTACGCAACAAAGACGAGATGATTTTATTGTGAAGGTGCACACTTCTTCATTACGCACCAAAGATGAGATGATTTTATTGTGAAGGTGCAAACTTCTTCATTACGCAACAAAGACGAGATGATTTTATTGTGAAGGTGCAAACTTCCTCATTACGCACCAAAGATGAGTGGATTTTATTGTGAAGGTTTAAACTTCCTCATTACGCACCAAAGATGAGATTATTTTATTGTGAAGGTTTAAACTTCCTCATTACGCAACAAAGATGAGTGGATTTTTTTGTGAAGGTGCAAACGTCTTCACTATGCACGGAAAATTAGATGATTTTATTTTGAAGGTGCACACTTCTTTGTCTTTAATCAATTATTTAATTAATAATTATATTTCAATATTGACATGACGAATCATTCGTGCTTCTTTCTCCTTCTATGAGCGAGCTAATGGGGGGGCTTTATTACTAGTGTGTGTGTGTGTGTGTGTGTGTGTGTGTGTGTGTGTGTGTGTGTGTGTGTGTGTGTGTGTGTGTGTGTTCTTAGCATGGTCATTATGAAACAAAGAGGGAGTCATAATTCAGAGAGGGCACATGATTAAATCTTCATTACTGCAGCAGTACATTGTGTGTGTGTGTGTGTGTGTGTGTGTGTGTGTGTGTGTGTGTGTGTGTGTGTGTGTGTGTGTGTGTGTGTGTGTGTGTGTGTGTGTGTGTGTGTGTGTGTGTGTGTGTGTGTGAATAGAATAATGACTGCAGTGGTAGTTAATAATAGTACTAAAGCCTGCAGTGTTCATGCCAGACCACTAGTTGGTGCTGTGGACTCAGACAACGTGTGATGGATGGATCACGGTCGCCATGGCAACAAGTTGCTACTCTGGTTGGATGGAGAAGGAACAGCGTGAAAGCGAGGAAGTCGAAGAAGTGTGGCGGTGTTGTTTCTGTGAGTGACAAAAGTGCAAACTCACCCTCTTGTAGTCCTTGCCGAAGGTCTCGCTGAAACTGGATCCCAGGATCTCAAAGTGGACATGAGAGTTGGCACCGCCGTCCTTAAAGTCCATAGTCCCTGTCAGACCTGTGATGTTGCCCTGGACACAGTTACACCTCTATGAAAGTCCACATTGATAACACCCTGATGCTATCATTGTGATGCTAACACCCTGATGCTATCATTGTGATGCTAACACCCTGATGCTATCATTGTGATGCTAACACCCTGATGCTATCATTGTGATGCTAACACCCTGATGCTATCATTGTGATGCTAACACCCTGATGCTATCATTGTGATGCTAACACCCAGATGCTATCATTGTGATGCTAACACCCTGATGCTATCATTGTGATGCTAACACCCTGATGCTATCATTGTGATGCTAACACCCAGATGCTATCATTGTGATGATAACACCCAGATGCTATCATTGTGATGCTAACACCCAGATGCTATCATTGTGATGCTAACACTTTGATGCTATCATTGTGATGCTAACACCCTGATGCTATCATTGTGATGCTAACACCCAGATGCTATCATTGTGATGCTAACACCCAGATGCTATCATTGTGATGCTAACACCCAGATGCTATCATTTTGATGCTAACACCCAGATGCTATCATTGTGATGCTAACACCCTGATGCTATCATTGTGATGCTAACACCCAGATGCTATCATTGTGATGCTAACACCCTGATGCTATCATTGTGATGCTAACACCCAGATGCTATCATTGTGATGCTAACACCCCGATGCTATCATTGTGATGCTAACACCCTGATGCTATCATTGTGATGCTAACACCCTGATGCTATCATTGTGATGCTAACACCCAGATGCTATCATTTTGATGCTAACACCCAGATGCTATCATTGTGATGCTAACACCCAGATGCTATCATTGTGATGATAACACCCAGATGCTATCATTGTGATGCTAACACCCTGATGCTATCATTGTGATGCTAACACCCTGATGCTATCATTGTGATGCTAACACCCAGATGCTATCATTGTGATGCTAACACCCAGATGCTATCATTGTGATGCTAACACCCAGATGCTATCAAACATAACGTCCTCCAGGGATCTCCAACATGTGGAAGGAGTTTGCTTATTTGTCTGCTAGCAGCCAGCGTTGAAAGGCCAAAGAAAAATGACATTTCATGGCTTTCATTAGTCGGTGTAGCAGCCAGGCAGCCGCCATAAAAAAGAAAATATTTCTCCTGTCAGCGGCAAAGGTCGCGGCGGCTGTCAGCGAGCGGGAAGAAAATTCTAGCAAATGTTTGCCTTCCATGTGACGACACTGAAGAATACAGTGACTCCTCCCATTTCTACTGGCATACATGCTAACTTAGCCTTCTACTGGCATACATGCTAACTTAGCCTTCTACTGGAATACATGCTAACTTAGCCTTCTACTGGCAAGCATGCTAACTTAGCCTTCTACTGGCATACATGCTAACTTAGCCTTCTACTGGAATACATGCTAACTTAGCCTTCTACTGGCATACATGCTAACTTAGCCTTCTACTGGCATACATGCTAACTTAGCCTTCTACTGGAATACATGCTAACTTAGCCTTCTACTGGCATACATGCTAACTTAGCCTTCTACTGGCATACATGCTAACTTAGCCTTCTACTGGAATACATGCTAACTTAGCCTTCTACTGGCATACATGCTAACTTAGCCTTCTACTGGAATACATGCTAACTTAGCCTTCTACTGGAATACATGCTAACTTAGCCTTCTACTGGCATACATGCTAACTTAGACTTCTACTGGCATACATGCTAACTTAGCCTTCTACTGGAATACATGCTAACTTAGCCTTCTACTGGCATACATGCTAACTTAGCCTTCTACTGGAATACATGCTAACTTAGCCTTCTACTGGCATACATGCTAACTTAGCCTTGTATGTATGCCAGTAGAAGGTGCTAGCATGTTAACCAGTTACAGGTGTGTCTCCTTATTGTCAACCAGTTGCAGGTGTCTCCTGACTGTCAACCAGTTACAGGTGTGTCTCCTGATTGGTCAACCAGTTACAGGTGTGTCTCCTTATTGTCAACCAGTTGCAGGTGTGTCTCCTGACTGTCAACCAGTTACAAGTGTGTCTCCTGATTGGTCAACCAGTTACAGGCGTGTCTCCTGATTGTCAACCAGTTACAGGTGTGTCTCCTGATTGTCAACCAGTTATAGGTGTGTCTCCTGATATGTTTCCTAATTGTCAACCAGTTACTGGTGTGTCTCCCGATGTGTCTCCTGATTGTCAACCGGTTACAGGCGGGTCTCCTGATTGTCAACCAGTTACAGGTGTGTCTCCTGATTGTCAACCAGTTACAGGTGTGTCTCCTGATTGGTCAACCAGTTGCAGGTGTGTCTCCTGACTGTCAACCAGTTACAAGTGTGTCTCCTGATTGGTCAACCAGTTACAGGCGTGTCTCCTGATTGTCAACCAGTTGCAGGTGCTTCAGTTACAAGTGAGCAAATAGCGGGGTTGGTAGTTGGTGGTTCCAAGTGAGTGGTGAAGGCCCACGCACCTTCTGGATGGTCTCCAGCATGGACCAGCCTCCGTTCCACGGCTTGGTGGACTTCCTGATGCAGTTGAGACTGGCCATGCTGTGCCACTTCCTGTCCTCCAGCTTCCTGTAGAAGGCGTTGGCCAGCATCAGCACGCTGTCATACAGGTAGAGGTTGGACACCTGGGAGGGGCGGAGTCAAGAGGACAAAGGTTAAAGCAGCTCTTCCACGACGGAGGCCGGCGTACTTACCTCCAGGTTCTGCAGGTAACTTACCTGCAGACTTACCTGCAGGTACTTACCTCCAGGTTCTGCAGGTAACCCTCCTGGGGGTCGCACAGCAGCGAGGAGATGCGATGGTTGTGTCGCTGGCACCGGGCGCCGCTGTCCTTCCACGCCGGGAAGATCTGCCGGACCACCGTTATGCGGCCCAGTGCACTGTGGGTAAGCTCCAGGATCTCCGCGTCGCTGATTTCCTGCGGAGGACGAGGGCTGAGCTGAGTCAGCGACTTTCACAGCGGGGACCTCCACCCTTGTTTGGGGCCACACTTCTTAAAAGATTACAGTTTTGCAACAAAAGTATTTGGTCCTCAAAATGATTACACATAAAGGAGTTGCGGACAGTTACAGGTGTGTCTCCTGATTGTCAACCAGTTACAGGTGTGTCTCCTGATTGTCAACCAGTTACAGGTGTGTCTCCTGATTGTCAAACAGTTACAGGTGTGTCTCCTGATTGGCAAACAGTTACAGGTGTGTCTCCTGATTGTCAACCAGTTGCAGGTGTGTCTCCTGATTGTCAACTAGTTACAGATGTGTCTCCTGATTGTCAAACAGTTGCAGGTGTGTCTCCTGGTGTGTCTCCTAATTTTCAACCAATTGCAGGTGTGTCTCCTGATTGTCAACCAGTTACATGTGTCTCCTGATTGTCAACCAGGAGCAGGTGTGTCTCCTGATTGTCAACCAGTTACAAGTGTGTCTCCCGATATGTCTCCTGATTGTCAACCAGTTACATGTGTGTCTCCTGATTGTCAACCAGGAGCAGGTGTGTCTCCTGATTGTCAACCAGTTACAGGTGTGTCTTCTAATTGTCAACCAACCAGTTACAGGTGTGTCTCCTGATTGTCAAACAGTTGCAGGTGTGTCTCCTGATTGTCAACCAGTTACAGGTGTGTCTCCCGATATGTCTCCTGATTGTCAACCAGTTACATGCGTGTCTCCTGATTGTCAACCAGTTGCAGGTGTGTCTTCTGATTGTCAACCAACCAGTTACAGGTGTGTCTCCTGATTGTAAAACAGTTGCAGGTGTGTCTCCTAAATGTCAACCAGTTGCAGGTGTGTATCCAGATTGTCAACCAGGAGCAGGTGTGTCTCCTGATTGTCAACCAGTTAAAGGTGTGTCTCCCGATATGTCTCCTGATTGTCACCCAGTTGCAGGTGTGTCTCCTGATTGTCAAACAGTTGCAGGTGTGTCTCCTGATTGTCAACCAGTTACAGGTGTGTCTCCCGATATGTCTCCTGATTGTCAACCAGTTACATGTGTGTCTCCTGATTGTCAACCAGGAGCAGGTGTGTATCCTGATTGTCAACCAGTTACAGGTGTGTCTTCTAATTGTCAACCAAACAGTTGCAGGTGTGTCTCCTGATTGTCAACCAGTTACAGGTGTGTCTCCCGATATGTCTCCTGATTGTCAACCAGTTACAGGTGTGTCTCCTGATTGTCAACCAGGAGCAGGTGTGTATCCTGATTGTCAACCAGGAGCAGGTGTGTCTCCTGATTGTCAACCAGTTACATGTGTGTCTCCTGGAGTAACACTTCTGTGATTAATTACGTTTTTCCATAAAATTCATAAAAATGTCTTATAATTTCATATATTTTTTAAAAGAAAACCAGTTTTGTTGAATGCAATTGTAGCCAAACATTGAATAAAGTCAAATACAAATAAGGCAACAGGAGAAGTATCCAACACAGTGTTCCTTCAACACTTCTGATTGGACAGGAGACAAAGAAAGCGAGGCTCGACAGTTCTGACTGGCCAACGCGTCACTCAAATGGCGGTGACGGCGGAGAAACCCTCCAAAAACAACAACAGAACTCCGCCTTTTTGTGGTTATGTCATCGCACTAATTAAAACCTCAATGTCGATTAATTGCGCAGCCCCAAATTTGATGTCATATTTGTACCAGTGACGGAGCAGGAAGTGGCTGGGAAAATGTCAGCGGTGAAATTTGAATGAAACAGAAGTCATATTCAGGCAGACGAGGGTCGACACAGACAAAATGTTGATTCAGTTTTTGTCGTTCCTTTTGGAACTTTTGACTGATCGATGGACATATTGGTCCTAATCAATCAGTGTGATCAAGCGTGGTCTTTGATAATGTAGTCCTCTCGAACCGCTGAATGTAAAAATGTATTCCCATCACCTCCAGCGTGACTAAGTGCGCCATAAAAGAATGTTCCGTCTAAAAAATCCATACATCGACGTGGTCACACGTTTCATCTCCGGGACGACTTCATCGTCGTCTCATTCAAGACGAATCTCCTCGCTCTGGGAGACATAAAAGTGATGAAGAGGAGGAGCTCGGAGGACCGGCAGCGTGTCGGGGGGTTGCTGGAACCTTCTCTCAGGGAGTGAAACACACTGCTCACTCCCAACTTCTTTGGGATGACTTATATGTTGAGTAAAGAGGACTGCAGAGACAGAATAGTACTTAGTCCAGTTTTACTAAAGCTATAGGAGACCAGCTCTTACAACGCAACCCAGAAGTAAGACACAAGCAGTTAACTCTTATTGTGAGAAGGCAGAGAGAGATGCACCTGCTGATAAGAAGAGGGATCGTGTCCTTCACGGAACGGATATGAATCAAAGGGTCAAATATGGAAATAAGGCAAGGGAAGTATGACATGAACATCTCCAGAGTGGAAAAGTACCAGTAGCACAATACAATGTTACATAGTGATACACATCAAAGTATATCAACAATACAATGTTACACTACAGCAGTGGTTCTCAAACTTTTTTTTGTCATCCCCCACTTTGGACAAGGGGGAGTTTTCAAGCCCCACCTGCCCCCATCGCCCCAACAGAGCGCTAATGCCAAGCTTTAACATTTTCAAATTCATTGAACATCAAGTTGTATACATTCAAACTCAATAACATAAAATAACATCAAGTTCTATAATAAATAAAATAACTGTGCAGCTGTGGTATAACTTGCATCAAGTTCAATAATAAATAAAATAACTTCCATCAAGTTCAATAATAAATAAAACAAAAGTGTTATAACTTGCATCAAGTTCAATAATAAATCAAAAAAAGTGTTGTAACTTGCATCGCGTTCAATAATACATCAAAAAAAGTGTTATAACTTGCATCAAGTTCAATAATAAATCAAATAAAAGTGTTATAACTTGCATCAAGTTCAATAATAAATCAAAAAAAGTGCTATAACTTGCATCAAGTTCAATAATAAATCAAAAAAGTGTCATAACTTGCATCAAGTTCAATAATAAATAAAAAAAGTGTTATAACTTGCATCAAGTTCAATAATAAATCAAAAAAAGTGTTATAACTTGCATCAAGTTCAATAATAAATCAATTAAAAGTGTTATAACTTGCATCAAGTTCAATAATAAATCAAATAACTTGCATCAATTTCAATAATAAATCAAAAAAAGTGTTATAACTTGCATCAAGTTCAATAATAAATAAAACAAAAGTGTTATAACTTGCATCAAGTTCAATAATAAATAAAAAAAAGTGTTATAACTTGCATCACGTTCAATAATAAATAAAAAAACTGTTATAACTTACATCAAGTTCAATAATAAATCAAAAAAAGTGTTGTAACTTGCATCGCGTTCAATAATACATCAAAAAAAGTGTTATAACTTGCATCAAGTTCAATAATAAATCAAATAAAAGTGTTATAACTTGCATCAAGTTCAATAATAAATCAAAAAAAGTGCTATAACTTGCATCAAGTTCAATAATAAATCAAAAAAGTGTCATAACTTGCATCAAGTTCAATAATAAATCAAAAAAAGTGTTATTACTTGCATCACGTTCAATAATAAAAAAAAAGGGTTATAACTTGCATCAAGTTCAATAATAAATCAATTAAAAGTGTTATAACTTGCATCAAGTTCAATAATAAATCAAATAACTTGCATCAATTTCAATAATAAATCAAATAAAAGTGTTATAACTTGCATCAAGTTCAATAATAAATCAAAAAAAGTGCTATAACTTGCATCAAGTTCAATAATAAATCAAAAAAGTGTCATAACTTGCATCAAGTTCAATAATAAATAAAAAAAAGTGTTATAACTTGCATCAAGTTCAATAATAAATCAAATAAAAGTGTTATAACTTGCATCAAGTTCAATAATAAATCAAAAAAAGTGCTATAACTTGCATCAAGTTCAATAATAAATCAAATAACTTGCATCAATTTCAATAATAAATCAAAAAAAGTGTTATAACTTGCATCAAGTTCAATAATAAATAAAACAAAAGTGTTATAACTTGCATCAAGTTCAATAATAAATAAAAAAAAGTGTTATAACTTGCATCACGTTCAATAATAAATAAAAAAACTGTTATAACTTACATCAAGTTCAATAATAAATCAAAAAAAGTGTTGTAACTTGCATCGCGTTCAATAATACATCAAAAAAAGTGTTATAACTTGCATCAAGTTCAATAATAAATCAAATAAAAGTGTTATAACTTGCATCAAGTTCAATAATAAATCAAAAAAAGTGCTATAACTTGCATCAAGTTCAATAATAAATCAAAAAAGTGTCATAACTTGCATCAATTTCAATAATAAATCAAAAAAAGTGTTATAACTTGCATCACGTTCAATAATAAAAAAAAGGGTTATAACTTGCATCAAGTTCAATAATAAATCAATTAAAAGTGTTATAACTTGCATCAAGTTCAATAATAAATCAAATAACTTGCATCAATTTCAATAATAAATCAAATAAAAGTGTTATAACTTGCATCAAGTTCAATAATAAATCAAAAAAAGTGCTATAACTTGCATCAAGTTCAATAATAAATCAAAAAAGTGTCATAACTTGCATCAAGTTAAATAATAAATCAAAAAAAGTGTTATAACTTGCATCACGTTCAATAATAAAAAAAAGTGTTATAACTTGCATCAAGTTCAATAATAAATCAATTAAAAGTGTTATAACTTGCATCAAGTTCAATAATAAATCAAATAACTTGCATCAATTTCAATAATAAATCAAATAAAAGTGTTATAACTTGCATCAAGTTCAATAATAAATCAAAAAAAGTGCTATAACTTGCATCAAGTTCAATAATAAATCAAAAAAGTGTCATAAATTGCATCAAGTTAAATAATAAATCAAAAAAAGTGTTATAACTTGCATCACGTTCAATAATAAAAAAAAAAAGTGTTATAACTTGCATCAAGTTCAATAATAAATCAATTAAAAGTGTTATAACTTGCATCAAGTTCAATAATAAATCAAATAACTTGCATCAAGTTCAATAATAAATAAAACAAAAGTGTTATAACTTGCATCAAGTTCAATAATAAATAAAAAAAAGTGTTATAACTTGCATCAAGTTCAATAATAAATCAAATAACTTGCATCAAGTTCAATAATAAATACAATAAAAGTGCCACTTTGCATTCTTTGCAAAAAAAAAAAAGAGGAGCTATGCATTTGGCAAGACAGGGCAAGTGACAGCACTTTTCCCCGGGAGAGCCACTTTGCTTCACTGTGAAACAGCACGGCTGTATGATCAGCTCCCATTTCCTCACACAGAGGAAATGGGAGAGAACAGTCGCACTTTCAGTGGTCGTGTTTTGATCAAATTTACCGCGCTCACAACATCTGTTAAAACCTCATTGAGTTCGGGGCTGAGCTGCCTTGACGCGAGTGCTTCCCGGTGAATGACACAGTGTGTGCCCGTCACATTTTTGTTTCTCTGCAGGCGCTGGCTCTGGCTCGACGACCTTTGAGGTGCGAGTCACAAATGTATATATTTGTGTAATTGTGATCCACACATTAGCCTGCTACCCATCCGCGCGAAAGTTTGTTCCGCTTAGCCCCGCCCCCATTAGTTACTGTTGCTATGTCTGTCAAACTTTCGCTCGTACCGAGAAATATAAAGCCTACGGTAAAAATAAGTACCGGTAATTTCCATTTATTTATATAGCGGATTTCACAGACAGAATCACAAAGTGATTTACAGTGTGTATAGAAAATGAAAGCATAGTAAAAAAAATAATCTAAGAATATAATAATAAAAAAAAAAATTTAAAGTGAAATTTCCTCCCGTTCCTCGCGCCCCACCTGTCATGTCTCTATTCCCCACCAGTGGGGTGCGCCCCACACTTTGAGAAACGCTGCACTACAGCATCAAAGTAAATCAACAATATATGCAAGAGCAGGTGTTGGTACTTAGTGGTGGAGCAACTGTGGGCTGTCAGGGAGAGAAGCTGTGGGCTAACACTTAGCATGGTGGCGCACACACACACACACACACGCACACACACACACACACACACACACGCACGCACGCACACACACACGCGCGTTGGCGCATGTAGATGACTTGATGAAGGTTGTTTCTGGCAGCATGAAAACAAGCTAATTAGCTCATTAGCATCCATTTGGCTCCAGAAACGAAAAACGGTTGTGGCTCTTCAAAATAAAAGCGCGGCAACGTTCCGGCTGAATGCAACACAACACCTTGTTGACATGAGCGCGACACCAAGAAATGTTTATAATACATGTATGAATGTTGGTCATTTCACAACAAGGTGGATCCAACATGTTTGTTTTTACGTCATCAAAGTGCACTCATGTTTGTTTTCACTGCATCAAAGTGCACTCATGTTTGTATTTGCTTCATCAAAGTGCACTCATGTTTGTTTTCACTGCGTCAAAGTGCACTCATGTTTGTTTTCACTGCGTCAAAGTGCACTCGTGTTTGTTTTACCTTCATCAAAGTGCACTCATGTTTGTTTTACCTTCTTCAAAGTGCACTCATGTTTGTTTTCACTGCATCAAAGTGCACTCATGTTTGCTTTCACTGCGTCAAAGTGCACTTGTGTTTGTTTTACCTTCATCAAAGTGCACTCATGTTTGTTTTCACTGCATCAAAGTGCACTCATGTTTGTTTTCACTTCATCAAAGTGCACTCATGTTTGTTTTCACTGCGTCAAAGTGCACTCGTGTTTGTTTTACCTTCATCAAAGTGCACTCATGTTTGTTTTACCTTCATCAAAGTGCACTCATGTTTGTTTTCACTGCGTCAAAGTGCACTTATGTTTGATTTCACTGTATCAAAGTGCACTCATGTTTGTTTTCACTTCATCAAAGTGCACTCATGTTTGTTTTCACTGCGTCAAAGTGCACTCATGTTTGTTTTCACTGCGTCAAAGTGCACTCATGTTTGTTTTCACTTCATCAAAGTGCACTCATGTTTGTTTTCACTGCGTCAAAGTGCACTCATGTTTGTTTTCACTGCATCAAAGTGCACTCATGTTTGTTTTCACTGCGTCAAAGTGCACTCATGTTTGTTTTCACTGCGTCAAAGTGCACTCATGTTTGTTTTCACTGCGTCAAAGTGCACTCATGTTTGTTTTCACTGCGTCAAAGTGCACTCGTGTCTGTTTTCACTGCATCAAAGTGCACTCATGTTTGTTTTCACTTCATCAAAGTGCACTAATGTTTGTTTTCACTGCACCAAAGTGCACTAAATGAGCACAGACTGATACTGCCCAGTATCGTGACCTCTGATTGGCCCAGCCTCAGCATTATTATATTGTATTATTATGTGGCTGTTATTTCATGTCCTGAGGGCTCCCATGAAATAAAAACAATAATTGTATTTAGAAAGTTGTAAAGATGATTTTAATGCTCCAACTATGGAAATAGTCCATTTGTAAGGAAAGCTTTTTATGTTGAGATCATTTACTGCCGCCAGGAAGCAACTCCTCGCAATAAAGGAGCGTTTATGCTGCTGCCAAACAGGGAGGAGGTGCAGTACGACTATAAACTACAACAAGTCAGCTAGTATCACAGTACATCTTAACCATAGGGCCGGGGCCCATTGTTGGGTTGCCAGCGCCCCCTAGACATGTGTTTCCCAGCTGTGTGTACTTCAGGTGTAATTCACTTCCCCACCACTTGTGGCAGTAATGACAACTTCAAACAAACAGAAGAAGTCTGCAGCCAATGTCATAGAGAAGTTTCTTCAGCGCAAAAATTATGACTTCAATTTTATTGATTTATTTAAGGAACATTTTTATTATTAATATGCTTTATTTGAACACAGTATAATTGTGTGAAAATGTGTTTTTATGAGTCCTCCTTATGCAGTATATTTCATTGACTAATTCAGTGTCAATAATACGGTGGGCCCCGGGGCCGTCTGTAGTGGAAAGGTTGGGCCCCCGGGTGAAAAAATGTAGAGTAAGTAGGCAAGGTGCACGTACCTCGTTAACAAAGACCCAGTGACTGTCCTTGGATGCTAGGTTGGTCTCCACCGCCTGCACACACACAAACACACAACTTTTTATTACACACAACTTGTATATACACACAACTTGTATCTACACGTATACACAAATTGTATCCACACACAACTTGCAGCTACACATATACACAAATTGTATCCACACACAACTTGTATCTACACATATACACAAATTGTATCTACACACAACTTGTATCTACACACAGCTTGTATCTACACACAACTTGTATCTACACATATACACAAATTGTATCCACACACAACTTGTATCCACACACAACTTGTATCTACACATTTCCACAACTTGTATCTACACACAACTTGTATCTACACATATACACAAATTGTATCCACACACAACTTGTATCCACACACAACTTGTATCTACACGTATACACAAATTGTATCCACACACAACTTGTATCTACACATATACACAAATTGTATCCACACACAACTTGTATCTACACACAGCTTGTATCTACACACAACTTGCATCTACACATGTACACAAATTGTATCCACACACAACTTGTATCTACACACAACTTGTATCTACACATATACACAAATTGTATCCACAAACAACTTGTATCCACACACAACTTGTATCTACACACAACTTGTATCTATACAGAACTTGTATCTACACATATACACAAATTGTATCCACACACAACTTGTATCTACACATTTCCACAAATTGTATCCACACACAACTTGTATCTACACATATACACAAATCGTATCCACACACAACTTGTATCTACACACAGCTTGTATCTACACACAACTTGTATCTACACATGTACACAAATTGTATCCACACACAACTTGTATCTACACACAGCTTGTATCTACACATATACACAAATTGTATCCACAAACAACTTGTATCCACACACAACTTGTATCTACACACAACTTGTATCTACACAGAACTTGTATCTACACATATACACAAATTGTATCCACACACAACTTGTATCTACACACAACTTGTATCTACACATATACACAAATTGTATCCACACACAACTTGTATCTACACATATACACAAATTGTATCCACACACAACTTGTATCTACACACAGCTTGTATCTACACACAACTTGTATCTACACATGTACACAAATTGTATCCACACACAACTTGTATCTACACACAACTTGTATCTACACATATACACAAATTGTATCCACACACAACTTGTATCTACACACAACTTGTATCTACACATATACACAAATTGTATCCACACACAACTTGTATCTACACACAACTTGTATCTACACATATACACAAATTGTATCCACACACAACTTGTATCTACACATATACACAAATTGTATCCACACACAACTTGTATCTACACACAGCTTGTATCTACACACAACTTGTATCTACACATATACACAAATTGTATCCACACACAACTTGTATCTACACACAACTTGTATCTACACATATACACAAATTGTATCCACAAACAACTTGTATCCACACACAACTTGTATCTACACACAACTTGTATCTATACAGAACTTGTATCTACACATATACACAAATTGTATCCACACACAACTTGTATCTACACACAACTTGTATCTACACATATACACAAATTGTATCCACACACAACTTGTATCTACACTTATACACAAATCGTATCCACACACAACTTGTATCTACACACAGCTTGTATCTACACACAACTTGTATCTACACATATACACAAATTGTATCCACAAACAACTTGTATCCACACACAACTTGTATCTACACACAACTTGTATCTATACAGAACTTGTATCTACACATATACACAAATTGTATCCACACACAACTTGTATCTACACACAACTTGTATCTACACATTTCCACAACTTGTATCTACACACAACTTGTATCTACACATATACACAAATTGTATCCAC
>NC_084579.2:2210532-2220532 GCF_033978685.3 Nerophis lumbriciformis | reverse complement strand
TTGTTCATTGTTGTTTTACTATTAACTATTTGTTGTTCATTGTTGTATTACTATAAACTTTTTGTATTAATATTGATTATTATTTTATTATTTGGAATGTTGTTCATTGTTGTATTACTATTAACTATTTGTATTAATATTTGATTATTTTATTATTATTTGGAATGTTGTTCATTGTTGTATTACTATTAACTATTTGTATTAATATTTGATTATTTTATTATTATTTGGAATGTTGTTCATTGTTGTATTACTATTAACTATTTGTATTAATATTGATTATTATTTTATTATTTGGAATGTTGTTCATTGTTGTATTACTATTAACTATTTGTATTAATATTGATTATTATTTTATTATTTGGAATGTTGTTCATTGTTGTATTACTATTAACTATTTGTATTAATATTGATTATTTTATTATTATTTGGAATGTTGTTCATTGTTGTATTACTATTAACTATTTGTATTAATATTGATTATTTTATTATTATTTGGAATGTTGTTCATTGTTGTGAAATACTTGAAGATAGCTATAATGCTAACTGACGTGTGGCACAAGCCAGCAGTGATTGACAGATCTGAGATCAGCTGCAATCATCATTATAACAACAATTAGTCACTCATTACTTCCCTCTATAATCTCCTCCTGCGTGTGTGTGTGTGTGTGTGTGTGTGTGTGTGTGTGTGTGTGTGTGTGTGTGTGTGTGTGTGTGTGTGTGTGTGTGTGTGTGTGTGTGTGTGTGTGTGTGTGTGTGTGTGTGTGTGTGTGTGTGTTCATATAAACTGTACTGTATGTATTTATGTATACATTTTGTGTACGTTTAATTTTCTACTTATTATGTACATATATTTGTATACGTAGTACATGTTTTGTACATTTATACAATAATGTAAACTGAATGAAAATAGGTTGAGAAATGAGCAAGATATGATTTGTTTTCAATTTAAATGTGTTACCTTCATTGAGTACTTTGCTGTCCTTCAAAATGGCCAACTCACAGAACTTATTACTATGTGTGTGTACGGTCAAATCTACCTAGCAACAGCAATAAGTCCTCACAAATACAGAAGTAAAATATTTTTTTTTACTTTGTGTGTTTTGCATTCTGAAGTGAAGTTGCAACTCTCTACTCCCATCTAGTGCTAGATTATTTTTTTTTCATCCTTTTAGCTATAGTGGAAAGGGGGGCCCTGATAACCTACTGACCAAATGTGGGTCCACACAAAGTAGGCAAGACATGTATGTGTGTGTGTGTGTGTGTGTGTGTGTGTGTGTGTGTGTGTGTGTGTGTGTGTGTGTGTGTGTGTGTGTGTGTGTGTGTGTGTGTGTGTATGTATGTAAGATGCATTAAAGTGTAGATGTATACGGGTGTGTAGATGTATACAGGTGTGTGTACAATTGTAGATGTATACAAGTGTAGATGTATACGGGTGTGTAGATGTATACAGGTGTAGATGTATGCAGGTGTAGATGTATACAGGTGTGTGTACAATTGTAGATGTATACATGTGTAGATGTATACAGGTGTAGATGTATACAGGTGTGTAGATGTATAAAGGTGTGTGTACATGTGTAACTGTATATGGATGTATAAACGTGTGTAGATGTATAAAAGTGTAGATGTATACAGGTATGCAGAGGTATACAGGTGGATGTATAAATGTGTGTAGATGTATACAGGTGTAGATGTATACAAGTGTGTGTACAGGTGTAGATGTGTACAGGTGTAGATGTATACAAGTGTAGATGTGTACAGGTGTGTGTATACAAGTGTAGATGTATACAGGTGTGAATGTGAATAGGTGTTGATATATACAGGTGTAGATGTATACAGGTGTGTATGTACCTGCTGTATGAAGGCAGGTGTAGATGTGTACAGGTGTAGATGTATACAGGTGTGTGTACAGGTGTAGATGTATACAGGTGTAGATGTGTACAGGTGTAGATGTATACAGGTGTGTGTACAGGTGTAGATGTATACAGGTGTAGATGTGTACAGGTGTAGATGTATACAGGTGTGTGTACAGGTGTAGATGTATACAGGTGTAGATGTATACAAGTGTAGATGTGTACAGGTGTAGATGTATACATGTGTACATGTATACAGGTGTAGATGTATACAGGTGTAGATGTACACAGGTATAGATGTGTACTGGTGTAGATGTATACATGTGTACATGTATACAGGTGTAGTTGTATACAGGTGTGTGTACAAGTGTAGATGTATACAGGTGTAGATGTATACAGGTGTGTGTACAAGTGTAGATGTATACATGTGTACATGTATACAGGTGTAGATGTATACAGGTGTAGATGTATACAGGTGTAGATGTGTACAGGTGTAGATGTATACAGGTGTGTGTACAGGTGTAGATGTGTACAGGTGTAGATGTATACAGGTGTGTGTACAAGTGTAGATGTATACAAGTGTAGATGTGTACAGGTGTAGATGTATACAGGTGTAGATGTATACAGGTGTAGATGTATACATGTGTACATGTATACAGGTGTAGATGTATACAGGTGTAGATGTACACAGGTATAGATGTGTACAGGTGTAGATGTATACATGTGTACATGTATACAGGTGTAGATGTATACAGGTGTAGATGTATACATGTGTACATGTATACAGGTGTAGATGTATACAGGTGTAGATGTATACAAGTGTAGATGTGTACAGGTGTAGATGTATACATGTGTACATGTATACAGGTGTAGATGTATACAGGTGTAGATGTATACAGGTGTCGATGTATACAGGTGTATGTACAGGTGTAGACGTATACAGGTGTAGATGTATACAGGTGTGTGTACAGGTGTAGATGTATACATGTGTACATGTATACAGGTGTAGATGTATACAGGTGTAGATGTACACAGGTATAGATGTGTACTGGTGTAGATGTATACATGTGTACATGTATACAGGTGTAGTTGTATACAGGTGTAGATGTATACATGTGTACATGTATACAGGTGTAGTTGTATACAGGTGTGTGTACAAGTGTAGATGTATACAGGTGTAGATGTACACAGGTGTGTGTACAAGTGTAGATGTATACAGGTGTAGATGTATACATGTGTAGATGTATACAGGTGTAGATGTATACAGGTGTAGATGTATACAGGTGTAGATGTGTACAGGTGTAGATGTATACATGTGTACATGTATACAGGTGTAGATGTATACAGGTGTAGATGTATACAGGTGTGTAGATGTATACAGGTGTACTTGTATACAGGTGTAGATGTATACAGGTGTAGATATATACAGGTGTAGATGTGTACAGGTGTAGATGTATACAGGTGTGTGTCCAGGTGTAGATGTATCCAAGTGTGGATGTGTACAGGTGCGTAGGTACCTGCTGTATGAAGGCGTGAGCAGCGTGGGGACTGAGCAGCAGGATGGCTCTCCTCAGAGTGTCTCTGTAGCGATTGAGTTGTTCAGTCCTCATGGAGGTGAAGAGCTCACTGAACACTCTGCTGATGTTCCTGTCCACTCTCTGCACGGACACGTCCACACCTGCACGACACGTCTCGTCCAGGAACACCTGAAGACCTCGCATGTCTGCAACATCACAGGAATGTGTACGCTGTCAATACTTCACTCACTCACTCACTTACTCATTCATTCATTCATCAGTTCAAATATATATATATATTAGAGATGCGCGGTTTGCGGACACAACCGCGGAGTCCGCGGATTATCCGCGGATCGGGCGGATGAAATTTAAAAAAATAAGATTTTACCCGCGCGCGGGTCGGGTCGGGCGGATTAATTAGATTTTTTATTTTTTTATTTTTTTTTGCGGGTGGCAGTTAAACCAATTGGGAAATATATATACATAGTTAAATGTTGTTACCCACATACGAAAAACGAGCAGGCACCTGCAGCATATGCCACCCCTGTTGCCGGGGGCGCGTAACAGGGGTCACTCCGCGCGCAGTGCGCTCACGAAAGGGGTGGGGCTCACCCTGGTTGATATAGAGAGCAGGACGGTGGCCATGGAAGTCGGAACCCGCTAAGGAGTGTGTAACAACCCACCTGCCGAATCAACTAGCCCTGAAAATGGATGGCGCTGGAGCGTCGGGCCCATACCTGGCCGTCGCCGGCAGCGAGACGCGCTTGGAGGTGCGCTCAGCGTGGCTCCCATATGATTGCGCACTGGTGTGCGTCTGGGTCGTGACAGCGTGGCACGCGAAAGTCTGTGCTGCATTGGATCAGTCTCCTTTCTTTAACAGGCAAAAGCTTTATAACCTCACCATACCTGCCAACTTTTGAAATCAGAAAAACCTAGTAGCCAGGGTCCAGCGGTAGGTCCAGGACAAAGTCCTGGTGGAGGGTTCAGGGCTTCGCCCCCCGACGCAAAATGATTATTAGCATTCAGACAGGTTAAAATGTTGCTAAAACCATCACTTTTCTATCAGTCACAGTGACTTTTCAAAACAAAAATATTACAGCAAAAATCATATGGGTTGATTGACATGTTTATTCTGTAAGCTAACTTCAATAGTTTGAAATTATTTTGACAGTTAATGCCAGTTATCCTGTCAACCTTTCACAAGACTTCAATTTGTTCATTGAAAGTATAAACACTTTTTACAGTAAACAAATGGTAAAACAGTACTAAACAATTCCAATTTAAAAAAAATTGGTGTCATTATTAACTTTCTGTCCAAGCTTGTATAATCTACTGCCTTGTTCAATTGTAAAAAATATTCTGTGCCTAAAATTCACATTTCTATCACAATTATCATACTGTAAACATGGTAAGCTAACTTCATTACAATTAATAGTCCTGTCAATAGCATGGAATTACAATTCAAATGTAGTTTTTTTGTAAGCCTTTCAAAAGAATTCAAAATATGAAAAATTAATGAAAATTAATTGAAGCCATCAGACACTTGAAAAGTGGCACATCACATCTCTAATGTAATCATTTGAACTTTTCAACAGAAATAGCACTGCAAAAATATTAAGGACATACTTCTGTATTTTGGTAGTTATGATGTCAACATTTAACAAGATTTCTTCAACTTGGACTTGAAAGCATAAATAGTATAAACACTTTTAACAGTATGTCGTGCTGTGAAATACAGCCGACAGGATTGCGCACCAAACACGAAGCAAGGCCAAAGCGCATGCATGGTGCAGGAGAACAAAGGACTTCTTTCATTTAAGGTTTGTGATAAACCATCAAACTCATTCATTAAAAGGACTCTATAGTAATATAAAGCGAATTTTTCTGGACATTATCATGCAAGAAAAGTTTATTTTTGGGACCGCGATCACCGCGTAATGATTTTTAAAGGTTGCATTACAAACATTTAACTGTCCCATGTGATCAGCCAGTGCGATTGGAAGTCCATGCTCAATTATTGCCTCCGTAAATAAAACTTCGGCATTTATCACATCCAAAGAATCTGTTTGGGCGACGAAAAACGTTGAAAGTTTTCCACTTGTATCGCTAGCAACGGCATTAGACTTGTGTTTTTTTGTCCCAACGTGGTCTTTTACATCGCTAATTCCTCCGTGTCCGATCGAAAAATCTTGTCTGCACAAGGTGCAATTCGCGTAGTTTTCACCCTTTTTTTTTTTTTTAATTAATGAAAAACCGTATTTTTTATCACTGCAACCGTAACCCGGAATAGGTTGATGAAAACCGTACGAATTACGGGAAAACCGGAGTAGTTGGCAGGTATGCCTCACTAATGCCTTGCATCGTCTATATTAGATATATAACAACGGGCGGGTGCGGGCGGATGGCGGGCGGGTGCAGTTCTGATCAAACGTTACATCGGGTGGATGGCGGATGGTTGACGACTTTCTGACGCGGTTGCGGATGAAATAAATTGCCTATCCGCGCATCTCTAATATATATATATATATATATATATATATATATATATATATATATATATATATATATATATATAGACACATTTATATATACGGTGCGCTCTCCGTGTTGCAGCGGCCGTGATGAATGTTTGATGGTCTTGTGGCGTGTGGGTCTTCATGAAGGTTACCTCGCCTAGCCACGCCTCCATTATTAAGCGACTGCACGCGGGGACGCTCACCGCCTCCTTGTGGCGTCCGTCTGGTGTGAAGACGGGCCTTGATTGACCCCTGCCTTCCCTCCTGGAGGCGGGGCTGGCGAGAGGGACGCTAACGAGCAGACGCTCGCTCGCCGCCGCCCTCCAGAGATGGAGGCAAAGTGCGCTTTGCTATTTCCAGCCACGTCAGCCGGCGCCGAGCCGCCGCGCGGAACAATCGGCGGCCGCAGACACGAACACGAGCGACGTTGTGGAAGGAACACGTTGTGTCAACGCCGCTTGCTTTATTCATGTTGGGGACGCCGCCTGATAGGACGCCCGCTTTCAAGATGGACGGCACACGGCGATGTGGAACGATCTGGAAGTTTGGGACACTCCGTAATGTTCTTGTGTAACTACTGTATGAACTACAATAGTTGAAATATATTTGCAGCACAATCGTAGGGGTGATGTGATACTATGATGTCACTCTGTTACCCTATGATGTGATACTATGATGTCACTCTGTTACCCTATGATGTGATACTATGATGTCACTCTGTTACCCTATGATGTGATACTATGATGTCACTCTGTTACCCTATGATGTGATACTATGATGTCACTCTGTTACTCTATGATGTGATACTATGATGTCCCTCTGTTACCCTATGATGTGATACTATGATGTCACTCTGTTACCCTATGATGTGATACTATGATGTCACTCTGTTACCCTATGATGTGATACTATGATGTCACTCTGTTACCCTATGATGTGATACTATGATGTCACTCTGTTACTCTATGATGTGATACTATGATGTCCCTCTGTTACCCTATGATGTGATACTATGATGTCACTCTGTTACCCTATGATGTGATACTATGATGTCACTCTGTTACCCTATGATGTGATACTATGATGTCACTCTGTTGCCCTATGATGTGATACTATGATGTCACTCTGTTACTCTATGATGTGATACTATGATGTCCCTCTGTTACCCTATGATGTGATACTATGATGTCCCTCTGTTACCCTATGATGTGATACTATGATGTCACTCTGTTACCCTATGATGTGATACTATGATGTCCCTCTGTTACCCTATGATGTGATACTATGATGTCACTCTGTTACCCTATGATGTGATACTATGATGTCACTCTGTTACCCTATGATGTGATACTATGATGTCCCTCTGTTACCCTATGATGTGATACTATGATGTCACTCTGTTACCCTATGATGTGATACTATGATGTCACTCTGTTACCCTATGATGTGATACTATGATGTCCCTCTGTTACCCTATGATGTGATACTATGATGTCCCTCTGTTACCCTATGATGTGATACTATGATGTCACTCTGTTACCCTATGATGTGATACTATGATGTCACTCTGTTACCCTATGATGTGATACTATGATGTCACTCTGTTGCCCTATGATGTGATACTATGATGTCACTCTGTTACTCTATGATGTGATACTATGATGTCCCTCTGTTACCCTATGATGTGATACTATGATGTCCCTCTGTTACCCTATGATGTGATACTATGATGTCACTCTGTTACCCTATGATGTGATACTATGATGTCCCTCTGTTACCCTATGATGTGATACTATGATGTCACTCTGTTACCCTATGATGTGATACTATGATGTCACTCTGTTACCCTATGATGTGATACTATGATGTCCCTCTGTTACCCTATGATGTGATACTATGATGTCACTCTGTTACCCTATGATGTGATACTATGATGTCACTCTGTTGCCCTATGATGTGATACTATGATGTCACTCTGTTACTCTATGATGTGATACTATGATGTCCCTCTGTTACCCTATGATGTGATACTATGATGTCCCTCTGTTACCCTATGATGTGATACTATGATGTCACTCTGTTACCCTATGATGTGATACTATGATGTCCCTCTGTTACCCTATGATGTGATACTATGATGTCCCTCTGTTACCCTATGATGTGATACTATGATGTCACTCTGTTACCCTATGATGTGATACTATGATGTCCCTCTGTTACCCTATGATGTGATACTATGATGTCACTCTGTTACCCTATGATGTGATACTATGATGTCACTCTGTTACCCTATGATGTGATACTATGATGTCCCTCTGTTACCCTATGATGTGATACTATGATGTCCCTCTGTTACCCTATGATGTGATACTATGATGTCACTCTGTTACCCTATGATGTGATACTATGATGTCACTCTGTTACCCTATGATGTGATACTATGATGTCACTCTGTTACCCTATGATGTGATACTATGATGTCACTCTGTTACCCTATGATGTGATACTATGATGTCACTCTGTTACCCTATGATGTGATACTATGATGTCACTCTGTTACTCTATGATGTGATACTATGATGTCCCTCTGTTACCCTATGATGTGATACTATGATGTCACTCTGTTACCCTATGATGTGATACTATGATGTCACTCTGTTACCCTATGATGTGATACTATGATGTCACTCTGTTACCCTATGATGTGATACTATGATGTCACTCTGTTACTCTATGATGTGATACTATGATGTCCCTCTGTTACCCTATGATGTGATACTATGATGTCACTCTGTTACCCTATGATGTGATACTATGATGTCACTCTGTTACCCTATGATGTGATACTATGATGTCACTCTGTTGCCCTATGATGTGATACTATGATGTCACTCTGTTACTCTATGATGTGATACTATGATGTCCCTCTGTTACCCTATGATGTGATACTATGATGTCCCTCTGTTACCCTATGATGTGATACTATGATGTCACTCTGTTACCCTATGATGTGATACTATGATGTCCCTCTGTTACCCTATGATGTGATACTATGATGTCACTCTGTTACCCTATGATGTGATACTATGATGTCACTCTGTTACCCTATGATGTGATACTATGATGTCCCTCTGTTACCCTATGATGTGATACTATGATGTCACTCTGTTACCCTATGATGTGATACTATGATGTCACTCTGTTACCCTATGATGTGATACTATGATGTCCCTCTGTTACCCTATGATGTGATACTATGATGTCCCTCTGTTACCCTATGATGTGATACTATGATGTCACTCTGTTACCCTATGATGTGATACTATGATGTCACTCTGTTACCCTATGATGTGATACTATGATGTCACTCTGTTGCCCTATGATGTGATACTATGATGTCACTCTGTTACTCTATGATGTGATACTATGATGTCCCTCTGTTACCCTATGATGTGATACTATGATGTCCCTCTGTTACCCTATGATGTGATACTATGATGTCACTCTGTTACCCTATGATGTGATACTATGATGTCCCTCTGTTACCCTATGATGTGATACTATGATGTCACTCTGTTACCCTATGATGTGATACTATGATGTCACTCTGTTACCCTATGATGTGATACTATGATGTCCCTCTGTTACCCTATGATGTGATACTATGATGTCACTCTGTTACCCTATGATGTGATACTATGATGTCACTCTGTTGCCCTATGATGTGATACTATGATGTCACTCTGTTACTCTATGATGTGATACTATGATGTCCCTCTGTTACCCTATGATGTGATACTATGATGTCCCTCTGTTACCCTATGATGTGATACTATGATGTCACTCTGTTACCCTATGATGTGATACTATGATGTCCCTCTGTTACCCTATGATGTGATACTATGATGTCCCTCTGTTACCCTATGATGTGATACTATGATGTCACTCTGTTACCCTATGATGTGATACTATGATGTCCCTCTGTTACCCTATGATGTGATACTATGATGTCACTCTGTTACCCTATGATGTGATACTATGATGTCACTCTGTTACCCTATGATGTGATACTATGATGTCCCTCTGTTACCCTATGATGTGATACTATGATGTC
>NC_084579.2:2188032-2203032 GCF_033978685.3 Nerophis lumbriciformis | reverse complement strand
GACTAGCTGGAGGACACCCGTGTCCTGGCCTGAGGGGTCTCTGTCAGGCAATTAGTGACTCTGAGGAGGGGGACAAGAAACCTGCCATGCAAAAAAACTACAAATGTGCTGACTTGCTTTAAGACGTAGGCCACTTCCCCTTTCCCCAGTCAGTAAAAAGTCGATGCCGACGCCTACGTGCCGCCAGAAAACCAAAAAAGAAGAAGAAGTACGCAATTACTGCTATTATGGCCTAAGCTCCAAAAGAACCAAAGAAACGAAAAGTTTTGTCTGGGAAAGAATAAAGGAGACTAGGACAGTGAAGGATCAACATTGCCCCGGCTTTCACTCGCTGGCGTGAGCTCAAAGACGAGGGATTTCAGGTCGATGCTGCCTCGGTTCTGTTCCTGCTAAACTAGGAAGTGACTTTACATGCTCAAATCAAAATGCTAATGCTAATATTAGCTATCGGAGATTTGCGTGTTGGCAATAAATAGCCACCGGCTTGATAGTTTCACACTGCTACCTTCGAAAAAAACTCTCTTCGGTCTTTCTTTGCTTGGGACCTGCATCCGCCCCGATACATTCTTTGTAGTAGCGTCGTGATTGTAGACTGATCCAAGATCATTTTTTGATACTGTTCGCTTATTTGTGACAATATTACAGCAGACATCATGTCAGTGTGACAGCTATATGTGCTCGGCATCATGGGAAATGTGGTCTTACTGTGGAAGACTGTGGAATACGAGATATAATGACTGATGAACACCTTCGTTGGATAATGAAGGTTGCCTCAGCTCAAAGCCTGAGCCCCGACATTAATGAACTAGCATCCAAGAAAAGATGTCAGTTCTTAAGTGGGGCTTAAGAACTTACGTTTTCTTCCACTTATCCGAGGTGGGACAGCAGCTAAGCAGAGAAGCCCAGACTTCCTTCTCCCCAGCCATCTCGTCCCGGGGCCTTCTGACCAGAACCACCTCATCTGGCTCCTCTCCATGTGGAGAAGAAGCGGCTTTACTCTGAGCTCCTCCTGAATGACAGAACTTCTCACCCTATCTCCAAGGGAGAGTCCCGCCACCCGGTGGAGGAAACTCATCCGGTATCTTGTCCTTTGGTCATAACCCAAAGATCATGACCATAGGTGAGGATGGGAACATAGCTCGACCGGTAAATTGAGAACTTTGCCTTCCGGCTCAGCTCCTTCTTCACCACGACGAACCGATACAGGGTCCGCAACACTGCAGACGCTGCACCGATCCGCCTGTCGCTCTCACGATCCACTCTTCCCTCACTCTTCACTCGCCTTTCCAATTTCAGAATTTCCCCCCAAGGACTAACAAATTATTTCTGATTCTGATAACATTGAAGAAGAGAACAATTGTGGTTCTGATGACGTACCGTACTCGATGTCGTAGAACACGATGAACTTCTGCCAGCGCAGCTCCTCCACCAGCGTCAGCATGACGTCGTTGAGGCGGACGGGCGGCCGGGCGGCTAGCGTGTAGCCGCGGCCCCCGGCGATGGGGTTGAGGTGGCAGGCGGTCCGCGGCGAGCCCCCGCCATTCTTCTGGATGTACAGGTGGGGGATGTGCATGGCGTCCGTCAGCGACTGCAGCGCGCTGGCCGAGGCGCAGCCCGTGGATGTCACCAGCGCCAAGATGCCCTGATTCATCAGCTCGCAGGCTGGGGGGGAACACAAAGAGAGACCAGTCTGGAACAACAACAACAACAACATGGACGTTTTTGTGATTGCGCTTAAAAAGTACAAGGAAACTTGTCCAAGTACACACACACAGACATGGTAGACCAAACAGGAAGACTGATGGGTGCCACGCCCCCGCAGAAAGATCGGAAAGGCAAACCCCAAACCGAGATCTTACTGGGGGGCACAGTTTGAGACCTGGAAAAACGTCTCCAGCAAAGCATTTCTAAATATTTTACGACAAACAAAACTTGAGACTTTTCGGGGGGTTTTGCAGATCAATTCAGCTAAAACCTGCTTGTGTTGGACAGGAAGTCACGCGCAAACACAAAATAAATGGTCAGGGTTACTTTCAAAATAAAATAGTCCATCTTAATCGGCGGGGACAAAGGTTTCTCAAAGGTCTCCAGGCCTAATTTCACCTTGTTGACCCAAATGCTGATTCTGGAGGTCCAGGATGAAAGAACCCTATGCAGGCATGTCCCAGGGGGCCATGTACGCCTACGGGGTCCTGAGTCACATTACAGCTGACACAGGGGCCGTTGAGGCAGGGGGTGTGGTTTGTGGGAGTCGCAGGGGATGATGCTACTGTTGTGTTGTCGCTCGCTACAAAAACAATGAAGTTGTCGTTCCGCAAGGCAAGTGTCGTCTTTTTCTACGGTCGAGTCAAGTCAGTGCTGTTGCAGATGGACAGCAAAGCTCCAGACGTTCCGCGGTTTTTACTTCAGTGTTTGAATTGTCACATGATTGTACGCGGATTGGCAAGACCTCGTAAAGGTCTGCGCTGATTCTGCCAGACGACAGATGGCGGTGGGAATCAGGGGTAAGGGTCTTCCAATTTGTGGGTAGACCAAGCAAGGCTTACTCCCATCAGCAGGTGTCCTGTTATCATGATCCCAAATCGGTAGATGTCTTCGACTGTAAGACTCGCCTGGCACACGACTCTCCACTTCTCCCAAGAGTCCGACAAACGTTCTCCCTCAGAACAGACAGGTTCCACCAAGCCGTCAAGAAGATCTTGTTGAGAGGGCAATTGATCAGTTCCATTGTCTTGATCTTAGAGATCAGTGCAAGAATAGGCTTCGAGAAAGTGAAGACAAAAGCAAAGCTCCAGACGTTCTGCGGTTTTTACTTCAGTGTTTGAATCGTCACATGATTGTACGCGGATTGGCAAGACCTCGTAAAAGTCTGCGCTGATTCCCTGCACGGCGAGGCCACAACAGAACGGCGGTGAGGATTGCCGGACGACGGATGGCGTTGGGAATCAGGGGTTAGGGTCTTCCAATTTGTGGGTAGACCAAGCAAGGCTTACTCCCATCAGCAGGTGTCCTGTTATCATGATCCCAAAACGGTAGATGTCTTCGACTGTAAGACTCGCCTGGCACACGACTCTCCACTTCTCCCAAGAGTCCGACAAACGTTCTCCCTCAGAACAGACAGGTTCCACCAAGCTGTCGAGAAGATCTTGTTGAGAGGGCACATGATCAGTTCCATTGTCTTGATCTTAGAGATCAGTGCAAGAATAGGCTTCGAGAAAGTGAAGACAAAAGCAAAGCTCCAGACGTTCTGCGGTTTTTACTACAGTGTTTGAATCGTCACATGATTGTACGCAGATTGGCAAGACCTCGTAAAAGTCTGCGCTGATTCCCTGCACGGCGAGGCCACAACAGAACGGCGGTGAGGATTGCCGGACGACGGATGGCGTAGGGAATCAGGGGTGAGGGTCTTCCAATTTGTGGGTAGACCAAGCAAGGCTTAGTCCCATCAGCCGGTGTCCTGTTACCACGATCCCAAATCGGTAGATGTCTTGGACTGAAAGACTCGCCCGGCACATGACCCTCCACTTCTCCCAAGAGTCCGACAAACGTTCTCCCTCAGGACAGACAGGTTCCACCAGGCCGTCGAGAAGATCTTGTTGAGAGGGCACTTGATCAGTTCCATTGTCTTGACCTTAGAGATCAGTGCAAGAATAGGCTTCCAGAAAGGGAAGACAAAACCGAGGAACAAAGCGGGAGAGATGAGGGAGGGGGAAGAGAAGTGTCCGCTTTTGTTGGGAGCCAGACTGAAGGATTTAAGAAGGCGACTTGAAGAATATTTTTAAACCTTTATTCAGAATCATATTTCATCATGTGCACACACACACACACACACACACACACACACACACACACACACACACACACACACACACACACACACACACACGTATTAAAAAGAAGCTGGCTCTCACACACATTTTCTGCTCAAATCTCTTCATCCTCAAAACCGCCCCCCCCCCCCCCCCCCCCCCCACTCAAACCCCCCCAGGCCCCGGCCGCCCACCGCCTCTCGTCCCGCCTCCGCCATCCTGGTGGATTTAAGACGGGTGATGCTGAGTGGGAGGACGCTGAGTGGGGGGCACCAAGAAGGGACAGAACCATCAAATGATCCAAAGTAGGAAGTGGACTCTTGAAATAATCACAAAGCAGGAAGTGGACTCTTGAAATCATCAATAAGCAGGAAGTGGACTCCTAAAGCAGGAAGTGGACTCTTGAAATAATCAATTAGCAGGAAGTGTACTCTTAAAGCAGGAAGTGGAGTCTTGAAATAATCAATAAGCAGGAAGTGGACTCTTGAAATAATCAATAAGCAGGAAGTGGACTCTTGAAATAATCAATAAGCAGGAAGTGGACTCTTGAAATAATCAATAAGCAGGAAGTGGACTCTTGAACTAATCAATAAGCAGGAAGTGGACTCTTGAAATAATCAATAAGCAGGAAGTGGACTCTTGAAATAATCAATAAGCAGGAAGTGGACTCTTGAACTAATCAATAAGCAGGAAGTGAACTCCTAAAGCAGGAAGTGGACTCTTGAAATAATCAATTAGCAGGAAGTGTACTCTTAAAGCAGGAAGTGGAGTCTTGAAATAATCACAAAGCAGGAAGTGGACTCTTGAAATAATCAATAAGCAGGAAGTGAACTCTTGAAATAATCTCAAAGCAGGAAGTGGACTCTTGACATAATCAATAAGCAGGAAGTGGACTCTTGAAATAATCAATAAGCAGGAAGTGGACTCTTGAAATAATCAATAAGCAGGCAGTGGACTCTTGAACTAATCAATAAGCAGGAAGTGAACTCCTAAAGCAGGAAGTGGACTCTTGAAATAATCAATTAGCAGGAAGTGTACTCTTAAAGCAGGAAGTGGAGTCTTGAAATAATCACAAAGCAGGAAGTGGACTCTTGAAATAATCACCAAGCAGGAAGTGGACTCTTGAAATAATCAATAAGCAGGAAGTGGACTCTTAAAATAATCAATAAGCAGGAAGTGCACTCTTGAAATAATCAATAAGCAGGAAGTGGACTCTTGAAATAATCAATAAGCAGGAAGTGGACTCTTGAAATAATCAATAAGCAGGAAGTGGACTCTTGAAATAATCAATAAGCAGGAAGTGGACTCTTAAACCAGGAAGTGGACTCTTGACATAATCACAAAGCAGGAATTGAACTCTTGAAATAATCACAAAGCAGGAAGTGGACTCTTAAAGCAGGAAGTGGACTCTTGAAATAATCAATAAGCAGGAAGTGGACTCCTAAAGCAGGAAGTGGACTCTTGAACTAATCAATAAGCAGGAAGTGAACTCCTAAAACAGGAAGCGGACTCTTGAAATAATCAATTAGCAGGCAGTGTACTCTTAAAGCAGGAAGTGGAGTTTTGAAATAATCACAAAGCAGGAAGTGGACTCTTGAAATAATTAATAAGCAGGAAGTGGACTCTTGAAATAATCAATAAGCAAGAAGTTGATTCTTGAAATAATCTCAAAGCAGGAAGTGGACTCTTGACATAATCAATAAGCAGGAAGTGGACTCTTGAAATAATCAATAAGCAGGAAGTGGACTCTTGAAATAATCATTAAGCAGGAAGTGGACTCTTGAAATAATCAATTAGCAGGAAGTGTACACTTAAAGCAGGAAGTGGAGTCTTGAAATAATCACAAAGCAGGAAGTGGACTCTTGAAATAATCAGTAAGCAGGAAGTTGACTCTTGAAATAATCTCAAAGCAGGAAGTGGACTCTTGACATAATCAATAAGCAGGAAGTGGACTCTTGAAATAATCAATAAGCAGGAAGTGGACTCTTGACATAATCAATAAGCAGGAAGTGGACTCTTAAAGCAGGAAGTGGACTCTTGAAATAATCACAAAGCAGGAAGTGGACTCTTCTTCCTGCTATCACGTGTTAGCACAGCCGCTTTTTCGCACACGCACACACACACACACACACACACACACACACACACACACACACACACACACACACACACACACACACACACACACACACACACACACTTACACAGTTTCCACCCTCAGCACTCATATTTCACCTGCAGCCACTAGGGCCTAATCTCCCTCCTGCTTAATTATAGGATCCATCTCATGGCGGCGTGGCGCCATTAGCCTTAACACGCCTCAACCCCCGCACACGCCTGGCCCCCGCACACGCCTGGTTGCACACGCCTGGCCCCCGCACACGCCTGGTTGCACACGCCGGAGTGTTTTTGTGATCTCCTGGCGTTGGGAAGCAGAAAAAGCGTCTTTGCTGAAGTGGGAGCACCTCCTGAGTGGCAAAGTGAGCCAACGATCTTCTGCCTGCGCGTGAAGAAAGCAGCTATCAGTGAATGGAGGAGGCATCACGCTGCTGATCACATGTATTGATCCCACGCAGCCACAACTTTAATGGCTTTTTAACACCTGTCTGCTCGCCTCACCTCCGTTACTATGGCAACAGCACAATACACTACACATATATAGAAATACTCAGTCCTGGCAGGATTCCGCTCAATAACATGAAATCAACTTGGTATCAATGTTTGAAGTGCTCCTCCTAATCAAAAGCAGAACAAAACTGGAACAAAATAC
The DNA here is from genome assembly GCF_033978685.3 of Nerophis lumbriciformis. Taxonomy (NCBI): domain Eukaryota; kingdom Metazoa; phylum Chordata; class Actinopteri; order Syngnathiformes; family Syngnathidae; genus Nerophis; species Nerophis lumbriciformis. The sequence continues at coordinate 2,196,453 of NC_084579.2, read as the reverse complement.
TGTTGATGTTTTATTCGTTTTATAGCACACAGACTTAAAAGTAACCTCTATTTTTATTATTTAAGAAGTGTTCAAGAATGATTTAAAAATGATTTTGAGTATTATTTAAAAATGTTTCAAGAATTATTCAAACATTATTCAGAGATGATTAAAGAATTATTTATGAATTACTCAAACATGATTTAAGAATTATTCAAGAAGTCTTCAAGAATTATTCAAAGAGGATTTAAGAATTATGTATGAATTATCAAAAAAATATTCAAACGTGATTAAAGAATTATTCAAAACATTTCAAGAATTATTCAAAGATGATTTAAGAATTATTCAAGAATTATGTATGAATTTTTCAAGAATTTTTCAAGAATTATGTATGAATTTTTCAAGAATTTTTCAAGAATTATGTATGAATTTTTCAAGAATTTTTCAAGAATTATTAAAAAAAAAATTCAAAGATGATTTAAGAAATATGCATGAATTATTCAAGAATTATTCAAAGATGATTTAGGAATTATTTATTAATTATTCAAGAGTTATGTATGAATTATTCAAAAATTATTCAAACATGATGAAATAATTATTCAAAAATGTCAATAATTATTCAAAGATGATTTTAGAATTATTGAATAATTATATATGAATTTTTCAATAATTATTCAAGAATTATTCAAGAATTATTCAAACATTATTCAGAGATGATTAAAGAATGATTTATGAATTACTCAAACATGATTTAAGAATTATTTAAGAAGTCTTCAAGAATTATTCAAAGAGGATTTAAGAATTGTGTATGAATTATTAAAAAATTATTCAAACATGATTAAAGAATTATTCAAAACATTTCAAGAATTATTCAAAGATGATTTAAGAATTATTCAAGAATTATGTATGAATTTTTCAAGAATTATGTATGAATTTTTCAAGAATTTTTCAAGAATTATTTAAAAAAAATTCAAAGAATATTTAAGAAATATGTATGAATTATTCAAGAGTTATTATTCAAAGATGATTTAGGAATTATTTATTAATTATGTATGAATTTTTCAAGAATTTTTCAAGAATTATGTATGAATTTTTCAAGAATTTTTCAAGAATTATTTTAAAAAATTCAAAGAAGATTTAAGAAATATGTATGAATTATTCAAGAGTTATTATTCAAAGATGATTTAGGAATTATTTATGAATTATTCAAGAGTTATTTATGAATTATTCAATAATTATTCAAAAATTATTCAAACATGATGAAATAATTATTCAAAAATGTCAATAATTATTCAAAGATGATTTAAGAATTATTCAATAATTATGTATGGATTTTTAAATAATTTTTCAAGTATTATTCAGGTATTATTCAAGAATTATTCAAGAATTATGTATGAATTTTTCAAGAATTTTTCAAGAATTATGTATGAATTTTTCAAGAATTTTTCAAGAATTATTAAAAAAAATTCAAAGATGATTTAAGAAATATGTATGAATTATTCAAGAATTATTCAAAGATGATTTAGGAATTATTTATTAATTATTCAAGAGTTATTTATGAATTATTCAATAATTATTCAAAAATTATTCAAACATGATGAAATAATTATTAAAAAATGTCAATAATTATTCAAAGATGATTTAAGAATTATTCAATAATTATGTATGCATTTTTCAATAATTTTTCAAGTATTATTCAAGAATTATTCAAGAATTATTCAAGTATTATTCAAGAATTATTCAAGAATTATTCAAGAATTATTCAAAAATAATTTAAAAAATTCAAAGATAATTTAAGAAATATGTATGAATTATTCAAGAATTATTCAATGAGGATTAAGGAATTATTTATGAATAATTCAAGAGTTATTTATGAATTATTCAAGAATTATTCAAAGATGATTTCAGAATTATTTATGAATTATTCAAGAATTATTCAAGAATTATTTATGAATTATTCAAGAATTATTCAAACATGATTGAAGAATTGTTCAAGAATTATTCAAGAATTATTCAAATATAATTCAACAATTATTTATAAATTATTCAAACATGATGAATTGATTATTCAAAAATGTAAATAATTATTCAAAGATGATTTAGGAATTATTCAATAATTATGTATGAATTTTTCAATAATTTTTCAAGTATTATTAAAGAATTATTCAAGAATTATTCAAAAATAATAAAAATAAAAAATCTAAGATAATTTAAGAAATATGTATGAATTATTCAAGAATTATTCAAAGAGGATTAAGGAATTATTTATGAATTATTCAAGAGTTATTTATGAATTATTCAAGAGTTATTTATGAATTATTCAAGAATTATTCAAAGATGATTTAAGAATTATTTATGAATTATTCAAGAATTATTCAAGAATTATTTATGAATTATTCAAGAATTATTCAAACATGATTGAAGAATTGTTCAAGAATTATTCAAATATAATTCAACAATTATTTATAAATTATTTAAGAATTGTTCAAAGACAATTAAATAATTAATTCAGAATGATTTAAAAATGTTCCAAAAATGATTTAAGAATTATTCAAGAATTATTCAAGATTAATAAAAACATGATTGAATAATTATTTGAAAATCATTGGAGAATTTTTTAAAGAATTATTGAAGACATATTGAAGAATTATTAAAAAAAAATTCTCAGAATTTTTAAAAGAATTATACAAGAATTATGTTGATTTGAGAATTAATCAAGCATTATTAATTTACTCATTTTATAGCACACAGACTTTTTAAAAAAATCCTTTATTTTCATGTATTTGATCCCAACAGAAATAATAAATAAATAATAAAAACATTTAGGAAATAAAGGCTACTTTTAAGTTGGTATGCTAAATGAAAACACAAGATGGCAGTAAAAGCCATTGTATATGACTGCACTGTTTCATTCATTAAAGTTAAAGTTAAAGTTAAAGTACCGATGATTGTCACACACACACACACACTCGGTGTGGCGAAATTATTCTCTGCATTTGACCCATCACCCTTGATCACCCCCTGGGAGGTGAGGGGAGCAGTGGGCAGCAGTGGTGGCTGCACTCGGGAATCATTTTTGGTGATTTAACCCCCAATTCCAACCCTTGATGCTGAGTGCCAAGCAGGGAGGTAATGGCTCACATTTTTATAGTCTTTGGTATGACTCGGCCGGGGTTTGAACTCACAACCTACCCATCTCAGGGCGGACACTCTAACCACTAGGCCACTGAGTAGGTACTCAGTGACTAATAACAATCCCCATCCATCCATTTTCTGCCGCTTATTCCCTTCGGGTCGCTGTATATTGTAGCGTCCTGGAAGAGTTAGTGCTGCAAAGGGTTCTGGGTATTTGTTCTGTTGTGTTTATGTTGTGTTACGGTGCGGATGTTCTCCCAAAATGTGTTTGTCATTCTTGTTTGGTGTGGATTCACAGTGTGGCGTATATTTCTAACAATGTTAAAGTTGCTTATACGGCCACTCTCAGTGTAACCTGTATCGCTGTTGATGAAGTGTGCGTACAGAAGCCGCTCATATCTTGTGACTGGGCGGGCACGTTGTTAGAAGGGATGAAAAGCGGACGTGACGTCAGCTCGTAGAGGACGTTAAAAGCAGAAAGAAATATAAAGACTGATGAACACCTTTGTTGGATAATGAAGGTTGCCTCAGCTCAAAGCCTGAGCCCCGACATTAATGAACTAAATAACAAAATAATTCATGGGGGTTTTTTTTGCCCTGAGGACCTTCCGCAGCTTCCGCCCTCTTATTGCCTTAGCGGAGATTCACACGCCTGTGGAATCATGGCTGAGGCTAACGCTAACGCTAACGAGGCGTTTGCTCCAAAGAAAAGAAAAGTGTTGTCGGTGGTTGGGTTTTGCGGCAACAGGCGTGGAACAAACGAGCGCACGCTGCAAAGTTGGTTTAAAAAAATGCTAACTTGTTCCAGAATCTGAAACCTGTTTTTAATTGCTAGTCGGACTTGAGCAGGTGTGGTCACATGACCAGGACCTTCAAGGTGTTCTACGTTGCTTTTGTAGCAGGCAGCATCCTCTTCAGCGGGATGAATGAGCGTTGCCGTGACAACAGCCGCAGCATCTTCAAAGCAACAATACCCCTCCCCCCCCCCCCCCCCCCACCCCCCAGCTTTCAGGGGTCAAAGGTCAGCCCCTCATCCCAGAGCATGGACGATGATGATGATGATGATGGAGCGAGGAGACGTGGCCTTCATCTTCTGCGGCGAAGACGAGGATTTGAGGTGAGGTGTCTGAAGAAGAGGAGGCAGGTGGAGAAGAAGAGTCGTCATGGAGACAACCCGGCGAGTAAAAAGGTAAGAGGAGGAGGAGGAGTAGACTGAAAGTTCTGGAAGCGTCTCGGAGGATTTCCTTCTTGCAAAGGGGGAGTCATCTTTTATTAATGGGCGGAGCCTGAGAGAGGCGCATCAAAGCCTTTTCAATTCCCGAGAGCGGCGAGGCCCCGCCCACTTTGACAACACAAAAGGTGCATTGAGATGCAATGACATCATCTTCTCTCTCATCTTCTCATCAATCAGTGAGGCTCTTCTGCTTTATCCCCCGGACATCGGCAGAACATCAGCAGAACATCAGCAGAACATCAACAGAACATCAGCAGAACATCAGTAGAGCCCCATTAGATCATCAGCAGAACCCAATCAGAACATCAACAGAACATCAGCAGAACCCCAATAGATCATCAGCAGAACATCAGCAGAACCCCAGCAGAACATCAACAGAACATCATCAGAAACTCAGCAGAACTTCTGCAGAACATCAATAGAACATCAGCAGAACCCAATTAGAACATCAACGGAACAACAGCAGGACATCAACAGAACATCAACAGAACATCAGCAAAACAACAGCAGGACAAAAACAGAACATCAACAGAACAACTGCAGAACCCCATTAGATCATCAGCAGAACAACAGCAGAACATCAACAGAACCTCAGCAGAACATCAACAGAACATCAGCAGAACCCCATGAGATCATCAGCAGAACATCAACAGAACATCCGCAGAACCCTATCAGATCATCAGCAGAACCCCATCAAATCATCAGCAGAACATCAACAGAACATCAACAGAACCTCAGCAGAACATCAACAAAACCCAATCAGAACATCAACAGAACATCAGCAGAACCTCATTAAATCATCAGCAGAACATCAACAGAACATCAACAGAACATCAACAGAACATCATCAGAAACTCAGCAGAACTTCTGCAGAACATCAATAGAACATCAGCAGAACCCAATTAGAACATCAACAGAACAACAGCAGGACATCAACAGAACATCAACAGAACATCAGCAAAACAACAGCAGGACAAAAACAGAAGATCAACAGAACAACTGCAGAACCCCATTAGATCATCAGCAGAACAACAGCAGAACATCAACAGAACCTCAGCAGAACATCAACAGAACATCAGCAGAACCCCATGAGATCATCAGCAGAACATCAACAGAACATCCGCAGAACCCTATCAGATCATCAGCAGAACCCCATCAAATCATCAGCAGAACATCAACAGAACCTCGGCAGAACATCAACAAAACCCAATCAGAACATCAACAGAACATCAACAGAACATCAGCAGAACCCCATCAGATCATCAGCAGAACATCAACAGAACCTCGGCAGAACATCAACAAAACCCAATCAGAACATCAACAGAACATCAGCAGAACCCCAATAGATCATCATCAGAACATCAGCAGAACCTCAGCAGAACTCCTGCAGAACCCCTGCAGAACATCAACAGAACATCATCAGAAACTCAGCAGAACTTCTGCAGAATATCAATAGAGCATCAGCAGAACCCAATTAGAACATCAACAGAACAACAGCAGGACATCAACAGAACATCAACAGAACATCAGCAAAACAACAGCAGGACAAAAACAGAACATCAACAGAACAACTGCCGAACCCCATTAGATCATCAGCAGAACAACAGCAGAACATCAACAGAACCTCAGCAGAACATCAACAGAACATCAGCAGAACCCCATGAGATCATCAGCAGAACATCAACAGAACATCCGCAGAACCCTATCAGATCATCAGCAGAACCCCATCAAATCATCAGCAGAACATCAACAGAACATCAACAGAACCTCGGCAGAACATCAACAGAACATCAGCAGAACCCCATTAGATCATCAGCAGAACCCAATCAGAACATAAACAGAACATCAGCAGAACCCCAAAAGATCATCAGCAGAACATCAGCAGAACCTCAGCAGAACTCCTGCAGAACCCCAGCAGAACATCAACAGAACATCATCAGAAACTCAGCAGAACTTCTGCAGAACATCAATAGAACATCAGCAGAACCCAATTAGAACATCAACAGAACAACAGCAGGACATCAACAGAACATCAACAGAACATCAGCAAAACAACAGCGGGACAAAAACAGAACATCAACAGAACAACTGCAGAACCCCATTAGATCATCAGCAGAACAACAGCAGAACATCAACAGAACCTCAGCAGAACATCAACAGAACATCAGCAGAACCCCATGAGATCATCAGCAGAACATCAACAGAACATCCGCAGAACCCTATCAGATCATCAGCAGAACCCCATCAAATCATCAGCAGAACATCAACAGAACATCAACAGAACCTCGGCAGAACATCAACAAAACCCAATCAGAACATCAACAGAACATCAGCAGAACCCCATTAGATCATCAGCAGAACCCAATCAGAACATCAACAGAACATCAGCAGTACGCCAATAGATCATCAGCAGAGCATCAGCGGAACCTCAGCAGAACTCCTGCAGAACCCCAGCAGAACATCAACAGAACATCATCAGAAACTCAGCAGAACTTCTGCAGAACATCAATAGAGCATCAGCAGAACCCAATTAGAACATCAACAGAACAACAGCAGGACATCAACAGAACATCAACAGAACATCCGCAGAACCCTATCAGATCTTCAGCAGAACCCCATCAAATCATCAGCAGAACATCAACAGAACATCAACAGAACCTCGGCAGAACATCAACAAAACCCAATCAGAACATCAACAGAACATCAGCAGAACCCCATTAGATCATCAGCAGAACCCAATCAGAACATCAACAGAACATCAGCAGAACCCCAATAGATCATCAGCAGAACATCAGCAGAACCTCAGCAGAACTCCTGCAGAACCCCAGCAGAACATCAACAGAACATCATCGGAAACTCAGCAGAACTTCTGCAGAACATCAATAGAGCATCAGCAGAACCCAATTAGAACATCAACAGAACAACAGCAGGACATCAACAGAACATCAACAGAACATCAGCAAAACAACAGCAGGACAAAAACAGAACATCAACAGAACAACTACAGAACCCCATTAGATCATCAGCAGAACAACAGCAGAACATCAACAGAACCTCAGCAGAACATCAACAGAACATCAGCAGAACCCCATGAGATCATCAGCAGAACATCAACAGAACATCCGCAGAACCCTATCAGATCATCAGCAGAACCCCATCAAATCATCAGCAGAACATCAACAGAACCTCGGCAGAACATCAACAAAACCCAATCAGAACATCAACAGAACATCAGCAGAACCCCATCAAATCATCAGCAGAACATCAACAAAACTTCGGCAGAACATCAACAAAACCCAATCAGAACATCAACAGAACATCAGCAGTACCCCAATAGATCATCAGCAGAACATCAACGGAACCTCAGCAGAACTCCTGCAGAACCCCAGCAGAACATCAACAGAACATCATCAGAAACTCAGCAGAACTTCTGCAGAACATCAATAGAACATCAGCAGAACCCAATTAGAACATCAACAGAACAACAGCAGGACATCAACAGAACATCAACAGAACATCAGCAAAACAACAGCAGGACAAAAACAGAACATCAACAGAACAACTGCAGAACCCCATTAGATCATCAGCAGAACAACAGCAGAACATCAACAGAACATCAACAGAACATCAGCAGAACCCCATGAGATTGTTTATTGTTTATTGAATGGATCCCCATTAGCTGACGCCAAGGCGACTGCTAGTCTTCCTGGGGTCCATATAGGAGCATCAGCAGCAGAACATCAGCAGAACATCAACAGAACATCCGCAGAACCCTATCAGATCATCAGCAGAACCCCATCAAATCATCAGCAGAACATCAACAGAATCTCGGCAGAACATCAACAAAACCCAATCAGAACATCAACAGAACATCAGCAGAACCACATTAGATCATCAGCAGAACATCAACAGAATCTCGGCAGAACATCAACAAAACCCAATCAGAACATCAACAGATCCTCATCAGAACCATATCAGAACCCCATTAGAACATAAACAAAACCCAATCAGAACATCAACAGAACATCAGCAGAACCCCATCAGATCATCAGCAGAACATCAACAGAATCTCG
>NC_084579.2:2175532-2183032 GCF_033978685.3 Nerophis lumbriciformis | reverse complement strand
GAGAGAGTTGTTTTGGGTTGGTGCACTACTTGTAAGTGTATCTTGTGTTTTTTATGTTGATTTAATTAAAAAAAGAAAGAAAAAAAAAATTATTTCTTGTGCGGCCCGATACCAATCGATCCACGGACCAGTACCGGGCCGCGGCCCGGTGGTTGGAGACCACTGAGGTAAACAACCAACAGTATGTCAGAAAGCTAGCTAAAACGGTACACATATTCATAATATAGTATACATTTTAACTGACCTTTATTTGACTATTTTTGTCTTTTTTTTAGGTGGCTAAAATACGCGGTGCTGCTGACCGCCGTCTAACGTTACGTGTGATATATTGACTAACGTAACCCTGCTTGAAAAAAAATCACTGAACAAAAAGCATGAATAAGGTAGTGAACTGCAACAGATTCCCGTGTTTGCAATAACGTTATAACGTTAGCAGTGAGTTTACAGCCTCACTGATTTAACTACACAGCAAATAAAAGTCACGTTACTTAGCCAATAAACGTTATCTTACATTCAAAACTTACCCTTCTTTGTGCAACTTCAAATGCCGGACGAAGTTGGAAGTTGTTGCCTCTCCATCAGTCATTTTCGAACCGCATGTGTTGCATACTGCAAAACCGTTTTGTGTTGACCACCTTGTAATTTTTATACCCAAACGAAGTTATTTTAGGTATCATTTTTTGTTCACTGGCGTGTGGTTTGGACATGTCTTCTTCGTTGGTTGTCCTGCAATTTGATTGGATGAATGCTGTGTGATGAAAACAAAGTAGATGTAATTTGATTGGCTGTTGTACTGAGAGCACACCAGCTGACACACGCAACGCTGATAGACAAGTACACAATGAAAAATACGGAGCGCTCCCGAATAACTTTTTCCATCTTTGGGTTTTGGGGAAAGTAGCAAGTCATGTCAAGTCATGTCAATTCAAAAGGCTCAAGTCCAAGTGAAGTCACAAGTCATTGATGTTAAAGTCGAAGTCGAGTTGCAAGTCTTTTTACATTTTGTCAAGTCGAGTCTAAAGTCATCAAATTCATGACTCGAGTCTGACTCGAGTCCAAGTCATGTGACTCGAGTCCACACCTCTGCCTGACATGGTTCAGCTTTAGAACTGAAGAGGACACCCCCCGCGCCCCCAAAAAAGGGGGGCTCTCAGCATGGCGGTCCAGGGGGGGCAGGGGGGGCGATGTGATAAACAAAAGGCTTCTGTTGGTCTCCATAAATCTACAAGTGTCCTCATGTGACCCGCTTGTGAAGGCTCCATCAGAACCAAAACGGAGACATCTGATTGGCTGATGGAGCACCCCCCCCCCTCTGGACCCCCAGCAATGTGACACATTAGTGATGACACGCACACCCGTATCATCTCACTCCACCTTGCATACCCTTCACACATCAGGCCCTCCAGGACACGTTTGTGTGTGTGTGTGTGTGTGTGTGTGTCTGCGTGTGTGTGTGTGTATGACACGGAGCTGCTGGTGTTCAAGTCCTCCACTGTCAGCAGGGAAACTTCCCTAATGATCTCCGATGATGTCATCATTGACCCCTGAGCTTTCAGTGACCCCTAGAAGCCCCTCCCTCAGAAAAATGACATTTCAGTCTTCGTGATGCGGTGAGAAGGTGTGCGTGAGGACCCCTGAAGAGGAGGACTAATGTGTGTGAACATCATCACACTCACTGGGATGGAGATGATTTTTTCCATCTCAGCCATGGATTATTCAAGAAGGATTAAAAAATGATTCTAAATTTATGTTAGAATTATTTAAGAAGTTGTCAAGAACTATTCGAGACTTTTCTAAGAATTATTTTTTAATTACTTAAGAATTGTTCAAACTTATATATGTTTTTCTTTCTTTATTTTTTTTATTATTATTTTTAAATTATTCAAACATTATTTAAGAAAAAAAAACATTTTTTAATTTTATTATTTTTTATATTTTTAAATTATTCAAATATTATTTAAGAATTATTTTTACATTACTAAAAAAAATATCAATAATTATCTAACAACTATTCAATAATTATTTAAAACGTACGTGAGAATTATTCAAGAACTATTCAAGACTTTTTAAAAAACAAAAAAAGGTTTTAATTATTTCAAGAGTTATCTAAGATTTATTAAAAAATTATTCAAAACCTTTTTAATAATTTTTTGTAATTATTCAAGCATTATTTAAGAATTATTTTCACATTATTCAAGAAATATTTAATAATTATATAAGAATTATTCAAGAATTATTCAAAATGCATGTTAGAATTATTTAAGAAGTATAAAGACTTTTCTAAAAATTATTTATTTTTATTTTTATTTTTAAATGATTTCAAGAGTTATCTAAGATTTATTAAAGAATTACTCAAAACCTTTCTAATATTTTTTTGTAATTATTTAAGAAATATTCAAGCATTATTTAAGAATTATTCAAGCATTATTTAAGAATTATTTTCACATTATTCAAGAAATATTTAATAAATATCTAAGAATTATTCAACAAATATTCAAAATTTATGTTAGAATTATTTAAGAAGTATTGTTCAAACATTATTTAAGAATTATTATATATGTTTTTCTTTATTATTTTTATTATTATTATTATTTTTAAATTATTCAAACATTATTTAAGAAAAAAAATCATTTTTTTATTTTATAATTTTTTATATTTTTAAAGTATTCAAATATTATTTAAGAATTATTTTTACATTATTAAAAAAATATCAATAATTATCTAACAACTATTCAAGAATTATTTAAAACGTACGTGACAATTATTCAAGAACTATTCAAGACTTTTTAAAAAACCAAAAATTTTTTTTAATTATTTAAAGAGTTATCTAAGATTTATTAAAGAATTATTCAAAACCTTTCTAATAATTTTTTGTAATTATTTAAGAATTATTCAAGCATTATTTAAGAATTATTTTCACATTATTCAAGAAATATTTAATAATTATATAAGAATTATTCAAGAATTATTCAAAATGCATGTTAGAATTATTTAAGAAGTATAAAGACTTTTCTAAAAAATATATATATTTTAATTTTTAAATGATTTCAAGAGTTATCTAAGATTGATTAAAGAATTGCTCAAAACCTTTCTAATATTTTTTTGTAATTATTTAAGAATTATTCAAGCATTATTTAAGAATTATTCAAGCATTATTTAAGAATTATTTTCACATTATTCAAGAAATATTCAATAAATATCTAAGAATTATTCAACAAATATTCAAAATTTATGTTAGAATTATTTAAGAAGTATTGTTCAAACATTATTTAAGAATTATTATATATGTTTTTCTTTATTATTTTTATTATTATTATTATTTTTAAATTATTCAAACATTATTTAAGAAAAAAAACATTTTTTTATTTTATAATTTTTTATATTTTTAAAGTATTCAAATATTATTTAAGAATTATTTTTACATTCTTAAAAAAAAATCAATAATTATCCAACAACTATTCAATAATTATTTAAAACGTACGTGAGAATTATTCAAGAACTATTCAAGACTTTTTAAAAAACAAAAAAAAGTTTTAATTATTTCAAGAGTTATCTAAGATTTATTAAAGAATTATTCAAAACCTTTCTAATAATTTTTTGTAATTATTTAAGAATTATTCAAGCATTATTTAAGAATTATTTTCACATTATTCAAGAAATATTTAATAATTATATAAGAATTATTCAAGAATTATTCAAAATGCATGTTAGAATTATTTAAGAAGTATAAAGACTTTTCTAAAAATTCTTTATTTTTATTTTTAAATGATTTCAAGAGTTATCTAAGATTTATTAAAGAATTACTCAAAACCTTTCTAATATTTTTTTGTAATTATTTAAGAATTATTCAAGCATTATTTAAGAATTATTCAAGCATTATTTAAGAATTATTTTCACATTATTCAAGAAATATTTAATAAATATCTAAGAATTATTCAACAAATATTCAAAATTTATGTTAGAATTATTTAAGAAGTATTGTTCAAACATTATTTAAGAATTACTATATATGTTTTTCTTTATTATTATTTTTTTATTATTATTATTTTTAAATTATTCAAACATTATTTAAGAAAAAAAAACGTTTTTTATTTTATTATTTTTTTATATTTTTAAATTATTCAAATATTATTTAAGAATTATTTTTACATTATTAAAAAAAATATCAATAATTATCTAACAACTATTCAAGAATTATTTAAAACGTACGTGAGAATTATTCAAGAACTATTCAAGACTTTTTTTAAAAACCAAAATAAAATTTCTATTATTTCAAGAGTTATCTAAGATTTATTAAAGAATTATTCAAAACCTTTCTAATAATTTTTTGTAATTATTTAAGAATTATTCAAGCATTATTTAAGAATTATTTTCACATTATTCAAGAAATATTTAATAATTATATAAGAATTATTCAAGAATTATTCAAAATGCATGTTAGAATTATTTAAGAAGTATCAAGACTTTTCTAAAAAAAAAAAAAATTTATTTTTAAATGATTTCAAGAGTTATCTAAAATTTATTAAAGAATTATTCAAAACCTTACTAATCATTTTTTTTAATTATTTAAGAATTATTCAAGCATTATTTAAGAATTATTTTCACATTATTCAAGAAATATTTAATAAATATCTAAGAATTATTCAACAATTATTCCAAATTTATGTTAGAATTATTTAAGAAGTATTGAAGAACTATTCAAGACTTTTCTAAAAATTAAGAATTATTCAAGCATTATTTCAGAATTATTTTTATACTATTCAAGAATTATCTAAGAATTATACAAGAATTAGTCAATGATTATTCAAAATGTATGTGAGAATTGTTTAATAATTATTTAAGAAATATTCAAGACTTTTCCAAGAATATATATATATATATATATATATATATATATATATATATATGTATGTATATATATATATATATATATATATATATATATATATATATATATATATATATATATATATATATATATATATATATATATATATCTATAGATACTGTATATATATATATATTTTTTTTTCTAATAATTTTTTGTAATTATTTAAGAATTATTCAAGCATTATTTAAGAATTATTTTCACATTATTCAAGAAATATTTAATAATTATATAAGAATTATTCAAGAATTATTCAAAATGCATGTTAGAATTATTTAAGAAGTATCAAGACTTTTCTAAAAGTGTATATATATATATATATATATATATATATTTTTTTTTTTTTTTTTTTCAAGAGTTATCTAAGATTTATTAAAGCATTATTCAATAATTATTCAAAATGTTTCTTAAAATAATCTAAAATAATTAAATTAAATGAAAATTACTCTTGAAACCAGGCTTGATGTCCTCATGCAGAACGGAATAAAGGCAGGGGGCCTGCGTTCCACGAGCGGCTACACAACAGCTAAGCACACAATAGCACACAAGCTAATAATCATTGAACAATAAAACCTGACATGAGTCAACATAAACAAATCATTTTAGTTGCATATTACTTACACAAACAAACTACCAAACTACCAAAACACAAAGTATTCAGTAACAAATGTGTCCACATCATTCAATTTACTGCAACTCATGAGATTAACTTCAAAAATTATTGTGGCCACTAGAGGTTGCAAAAAAAATAAAAATAAAAATACAATGACCACTCCACTTCAACTTAAAGACAATATTATTTCCATTCCTTGTTTTTCATAACCCCCATTGTTCTCCGTTTGACTCGTTCCACTTGATCTAACCTTTTCTAACATTCCACACTGCTAAATGATACAAGAATTTATGATATTGTCCTTGATCAATATCTGCACGGGCTAATACTCAAGACTCTAATATCTTTTATCGGCTAATACTCAAGACTGTAATATCTGTATCGGTTAATACTAAAGACTGTAATATCTGTATCGGCTAATACTCAAGACTGTAATATCTGTATCGGCTAATACTCAAGACTCCAATATCAGTATCACATCATCAATGAAAAAGTTGGATGGAGATATATTTGGATTAAAACCATTGACTTGTGCAGGATGAATTCCTCCTGAGTTACAACACAATTGTTATCTAAATTGATGGAATGTCCTTCAATAATTCTTGCATAATTTTACTAAATTATTTGAATAATTATTTAGTATTTTTAAAACAACTTTTTGAATATATCCTTAACCATTCTTTAAATATTGTACAATCATTCTTGAATAGTTCTTGAATAATTCTTAAATAATTCTTAAATAATTCTTGAATCAGATCAGGATTATTATTAAATTATTTAAAAAATATATTCTTAAAAATTGAATAATTATTGAATATTTCTTATACATTTATTGAATGATTATTGAATAATTGTTAAACAATTCTTTAATTTAAAAAAAAAATAAAAATCCTGAATAATTCTTTAAAACCTTTTCATTTTTTTTTAATACATCTTAAACAATTTTTAAATAATTCTTGAATAATTCATAAAAAATGTTTGAATAATTCTTCAACAATTCTTAGATAATTCTTAAATCATTTTTAAATATTTCTCAAATAATCTTCGAATAACCTGAATAATTCTTAAATATTTGTTGAACAATTCTTAAATATAGTTCTTGAATAATTCTTAAATAATTCTTAAATAATTCTTGAATCAGATCAGGATTATTATTAAATTATTTAAAAAATATATTCTTAAAAATTTAATAATTATTGAATATTTCTTATACAACTATTGAATGATTATTGAATAATTGTTAAACAATTATTTAATTTAAAAAAATAATAATTCCTGAATAATTCCTTAAAACCTTTTCTTTTTTTTTAATACATCTTAAACAATTGTTAAATAATTCTTGAATAATTCATAAAAAATGTTTGAATAATTCTTCAACAATTCTTGGATAATTCTTAAATCATTTTTAAATATTTCTCAAATAATCTTCGAATAACCTGAATAATTCTTAAATATTTGTTGAACAATTCTTAAATATGTTTCTTAAATAATTCTTGAATCAGATCAGGATTATTATTAAATTATTTAAAAAATATACTCTTAAAAATTTAATAATTATTGAATATTTCTTTTACAATTATTGAATGATTATTGAATATTTGTTAAACAATTCTTTAATTAAAAAAATAAACAATTCCTGAATAATTATTTAAAACATTTTCATTTTTTTTAATACATCTTAAATAATTGCTAAATAATTCTTGAATAATTCATAAAAAATGTTTGAATAATTCTTCAACAATTCTTAGATAATTCTTAAATCATTTTTAAATATTTCTCAAATAATCTTCGAATAACCTGAATAATTCTTAAATATTTGTTGAACAATTCTTAAATATTTTTCTTAAATAATCCTTGAATCAGATCAGGATTATTATTAAATTATTTAAAAAATATACTCTTAAAAATGTAATAATTATTGAATATTTCTTTTACAATTATTGAATGATTATTGAATATTTGTTAAACAATTCTTTAATTAAAAAATATATATAATTCC
>NC_084579.2:2165532-2173032 GCF_033978685.3 Nerophis lumbriciformis | reverse complement strand
ATAATAACGCTGAACCCCTTCTTGCCAAAGGGTGAGGACTAAAGTCAGGTGACATCATCTCACCTGTGTACAATGTGTACTGTGTGTGTACATACAGCAGTACCAAGGAGTACTCAAAGAGTACTACGCTGCCTTTGAAAAGTACCACTAAAAGTACCTTTTTATTTTGACATGTGAGTCAACACACACACACACACACACACACACACAGCGCTGACAAGCAGAAACATTGTGGAGACAGAAGAATGGACGTATTCCACTTCTACACGGACAATAAAGGTCAAGCTAATCTTGGAATAAATAGCAGCTTTTGAAATTGTATTAGATTAATGAGTACCTCAGAAGTATTTATTCAGCTAGAAATATCACAGATTACATCAACAAACATCATTGACAATCAAAACAATCCACATTTTGTGTTATTGAAGTCTACGTGTAGCTCCTCCTCTCAATGCTGGTAGTGCTCCTACAGCAGCAACACACATTCTGTCTTCCTACAAAACACAAACAACAACACACTGCAGCTATTTTTGTATTCTTAGGCCTATGTCATGTTTATGCCATGTTTATGTCATCTTTATATCATGTTTATGTTATGTTAATGTTTATGTTTATGTCATGTTTATGTCATGATTATGTTTATGTTATGTTCATGTCATGTTTATGTTATGTTAATGTTTATGTTTATGTAATGTTTATGTAATGTTTATGTAATGTTTATGTCATGTTTATGTTATGTTTATGTCATGTTTATGTTTATGTTTATGTTTATGTAATGTTTATGTCATGATTATGTTTATGTTATGTTCATGTCATGTTTATGTTATGTTAATGTTTATGTTTATGTAATGTTTATGTAATGTTTATGTAATGTTTATGTCATGTTTATGTTTATGTTATGTTTATGTCATGTTTATGCCATGTTTATGTCATGTTTATATCATGTTTATGTTATGTTAATGTTTATGTAATGTTTATGTCATGATTATGTTATGTTTATGTCATGTTTATATCATGTTTATATCATGTTTATGTTATGTTAATGTTTACGTTTATGTAATGTTTATGTCATGATTATGTTTATGTTATGTTTATGTTATGTTTATGTCATGTTTATATCATGTTTATGTTATGTTAATGTTTACGTTTATGTAATGTTTATGTCATGATTATGTTTATGTTATGTTTATGTCATGTTTATGTCATGTTTATGTTATGTTTATGTCATGTTTATGTTATGTTTATGTTATGTTAATGTTTATGTTTATGTTTATGTTTATGTCATGTTTATGTTTATGTTATGTTTATGTCATGTTTATATCATATTTATGTTATGTTAATGTTTATGTTTATGTAATGTTTATGTAATGTTTATGTCATGATTATGTTTATATTATGTTTATGTCATGTTTATGTTATGTTTATGTTATGTTAATGTTTATGTTTATGTTTATGTTTATGTCATGTTTATGTTTATGTTATGTTTATGTCATGTTTATATCATATTTATGTTATGTTAATGTTTATGTTTATGTTTATGTAATGTTTATGTCATGATTATGTTTATATTATGTTTATGTTATGTTAATGTTTATGTTTTTGTTATGTTTATGTCATGTTTATGTCATGTTTATGTCATGTTTATATTATGTTTGTCATGTTTATGCTATCCTTATGTTATGTTTATGTTATTTTTATGTCATGTTTTTGTTATTTTTATGTCATGTTTATGTTATTTTTATGTCATGTTTATATTATGTTTATGTTATGTTTACATTATGTTTATGTTATGTTTATGTTATGTTTTGTTTATGTCATGTTTATGTTATGTTTATATTATGTTTTGTTTATGTCATGTTTATGTTATATTTTGTTTGTCATGTTTATGTTATGTTTGTGTTATGTGTATGTTAATGTTATGTTTTGTTTATGTCATGTTTATGTTATGTTTATTTTATGTTTATGTTTATGTTATGTTTATGTTCTGTTTATATTATGTTTATGTTATGTTTATGTCATGTTTATGTTTGTCATGTTTGTCATGTTTGTTATGTTTATGTCATGTTTATGTCATGTTTATGTTGTTTGTTATTTTTATGTTTATGTCATGTTTATGTCGTGTTTATGTTTTGTTTATGTTTATGTTATGTTTATGTTTTGTTTATGTCATGTTTATGTCATGTTTATGTTATGTTTATGTTAATGTTATGTTTATGTTTTATTTATACAATGTTTATGTTATGTTTATTTTATGTTTATGTTTAGTTTATTTTATGTTTATGTTTATGTTATGTTTATGTTATGTTTATATTATGTTTATGTTATGTTTATGTCATGTTTATGTCATGTTTATGTCATGTTATGTCGTGTTTATGTTATGTTTATGTTTATGTTAATGTTATGTTTATGTTTTGTTTATGTCATGTTTATGTTATGTTTTTGTTATGTTTATGTCATGTTTATGTCATGTTTATGTCATGTTTATGTCATGTTTATGTTATGTTTATGTTATGTTTATGTTTTATTTATGTCATGTTTATGTTATGTTTATTTTATGTTTATGTTATGTTTATTTTATGTTTATGTTTTGTTTATGTTATGTTTATATTATTTTTATGTTATGTTTATGTCATGTTTATGTCATGTTTATGTTATGTTTATTTTATGTTTATGTTTTTGTCATGTTTATCTCATGTTTATGTTATGTTTATGTCATGTTTATGTGATGTTTATGTTATGTTTATGTCATGTTTATGTCATGTTTATGTTATGTTTATATTTAGTTTGTCATGTTTATGTCATGTTTATTTTATGTTTATGTTTATGTTATGTTTGTCATGTTTGTTATTGTTATGTATTTTCCAGTAATTAAAAAGTACTCCCTCATTTGTCACTCTTTGCACCCCCCCCACCCCCCCCCCCCCCCCCCTTCTTCTCCCCTTTCTCTCATCAGCACCTAACGGGTGTCATGGTGGACACGCTCTGTGTGTGTGTGTGTGTGTGTGTGTGTGTGTGTGTGTGTGCGTGTGTGTGTGTGTGTGTGTGTGTGTGTGTGTGTGTGTGTGTGTGCGTGTGTGTGTGTGTGTGTGTGTGTGTGTGTGTGTGTGTGTGTGTGTGTGTGTGTGTGTGTGTGTGTGTGTGTGTGTGTGTGTGTGTGTGCGTGCGTGCGTGCGTGCGTCAACAAATTGTGAAAGCTTTGTTGGCAAGATCAGCGTCCATAAAGACAAGAATGTCAGTGATGAAAGTCTTCTAAAGGCCAACCACGACTTCATTCTTCAATATGCAAATGAGCTGCGGTCATTGGTCACATGATCACCATCTGGACTGCAGGCGGGCCAGGAAAGTACCCGCACTCTTTTTTTTAAGAAGCCACGCTGTTGTAACACGTGCTGAATGTAACTTGGCATTGTCTTGCTGAAATAAGCAGGGGCGTCCATGAAAAAGACGGCAGCATATGTTGTTCCAAAAGCTGTATGTACCTTTCAGCATTAATGGTGCCTTCACAGATGTGTAAGTTACCCATGTCTTGGCCACTAATACACCCCCATACCATCACACATGCTGACTTTTACACTTTCACACTAGAACAGTCTGGATGGTTCTTTTCCTCTTTGGTCCGGAGGACACGACGTCCACAGTTGCCAAAAACAATTTGAAATGTGGACTCGTCAGACCACAGAACACTTTTCCACTTTGCATGAGTCCATCTTAGATGATCTCGGGCCCAGAGGAGCCGGCGGCGTTTCTGGGTGTTGTTGATAAATGGCTTTCGCTTTGCATAGTAGAGCTTTAACTTGCACTTACAGATGTAGCGACAAACTGTATTTAGTGACAGTGCTTTTCTGAAGTGTTCCTGAGCCCATGTGGTGATATCCTTTAGAGATTGATGTGGGTTTTTGATACAGTGCCGTCTGAGGGATGGAAGGTCACGGTCATTCAATGTTGGTTTCCGGCCATGCCGCTACACATACTAATACTACATAGTACTACACACACTAATACTACCTTGTACTACACACACTAATAATACATAGTACTACACACACTAATAATACATAGTACTACCCACACTAATACTACATAGTACTACACACACTAATACTACCTTGTACTACACACACTAATAATACATAGTACTACACACACTAATAACACATAGTACTACATATACTAATAATACATAGTACTACCCACACTAATACTACATAGTACTACACACACTAATACTACCTTGTACTACACACACTAATAATACATAGTACTACACACTCTAATAACACATATACTACACATACTAATAATACTTAGTACTACATGCACTAATACTACATAGTACTACACATACTAATACTACATAGTACTACCCACACTAATACTACATAGTACTACACACACTAATACTACCTTGTACTACACACACTAATAATACATAGTACTACACACACTAATAACACATAGTACTACACATACTAATAATACATAGTACTACACATACTAATAATACATAGTACTACACATACTAATAATACATAGTACTACACACACTAATAATACGTAGTACTACACATACTAATAATACATAGTACTACATATACTAATAATACATAGTACTACACATACTAATAATACATAGTACTACACACACTAATAATACATAGTACTACACAAACTAATAATACATAGTACTACACATACTAATAATACATAGTACTACACACACTAATAATACATAGTACTACACATTCTAATAATACATAGTAGTACACACACTAATAATACATAGTACTACACATACTAATAATACATAGTACTACACACACTAATAATACATAGTACTACATATACTAATAATACATAGTACTACATGCACTAATACTACATAGTACTACACATACTAATAATACATAGTACTACACATACTAATAATACATAGTACTACACACACTAATAATACATAGTACTACATATACTAATAATACATAGTACTACATGCACTAATACTACATAGTACTACACATACTAATAATACATAGTACTACACACACTAATAATACATAGTACTACACATACTAAAAATACATAGTACTACACACACTAATAATACATAGTACTACACACACTAATAATACATAGTACTACACACACTAATAATACATAGTACTACACACACTAATAATACATAGTACTACATATACTAATAATACATAGTACTACATGCACTAATACTACATAGTACTACACATACTAATAATACATAGTACTACACACACTAATAATACATAGTACTACACATACTAATAATACATAGTACTACACACACTAATAATACATAGTACACACACTAATAATACATAGTACTACACATACTAATAATACATAGTACTACATGCACTAATACTACATAGTACTACACATACTAATAATACATAGTACACACACTAATAATACATCGTACTACACACACTAATAATACATAGTACTACACATACTAATAATACATAGTACTACACATACTAATAATACATAGTACTACACACACTAATAATACATAGTACTACACATACTAATAATACATAGTACTATGCTCTAGTCACATGACTACCTATAACATGTTTGACAAACACTTAAACTATAACCATAACCAAATGGACAAGTGATTGATGGACAAGTGACCTCGCGTGAACTCGTTCTAGTCACATGACTATCTGGAACATGTTTGAAAAAGACTTAAACTATAACCATAACCAAATGAGCAAGTGATTGATGGACAAGTGACCTAGCGTGGACTCGTTCTAGTCACATGACTATCTGGAACATGTTTGAAAAAGACTTAAACTATAACCATAACCAAATGAGCAAGTGATTGATGGACAAGTGACCTAGCGTGGACTCGTTCTAGTCACATGACTATCTGGAACATGTTTGAAAAAGACTTAAACTATAACCATAACCAAATGAGCAAGTGATTGATGGACAAGTGACCTAGCGTGGACTCGTTCTAGTCACATGACTACCTGGAACATGTTTGAAAAAGACTTGAACTATAACCATAACCAAATGAGCAAGTGATTGATGGACAAGTGACCTCGCATGGACTCGTTCTAGTCACATGACTATCTGGAACATGTTTGAAAAAGACTTAAACTATAACCATAACCAAATGAGCAAGTGATTGATGGACAAGTGACCTAGCGTGGACTCGTTCTAGTCACATGACTATCTGGAACAAGCGTCATGGCCGAGCATCCAACAACTCTATTGACCAGTTGTTGTTGACTTTGGCCCGGACAAAATGAGGAGGACACGCGCACGGCCAGCGGCCATGTTTGCAAGCTCCTCCCACACAGGAAGTGCAATGTCACAGATGACAACAACCGGCAAGGTCGCCTGTTTGCCTCCAGCTCGCCAGTCCTCGGAAAACAGCTTCACAAACACACACACACACACGCACACACACACACACACACACACACACACACACACACACACACACACACACACACACACACACACACACACACACACACACACACACACACACACAAAGCAGAGTTTGCATATCAAACACCTGGCCTGCTGTCAGCATCATCCTGGGTCACACATTTGTTGCCTTAATGGCGCACCTGTCGGCTGCAGGTGTGCAGGCTCATGTAGTCTGCAGGTGTGCAGGCTCCTGTAGGCTGCAGGTGTGCAGGCTCATGTAGTCTGCAGGTGTGCAGGCTCATGTAGGCTGCAGGTGTGCAGGCTCATGTAGGCTGCAGGTGTGCAGGCTCCTGTAGGCTGCAGGTGTGCAGGCTCATGTAGGCTGCAGGTGTGCAGACTCATGTAGGCTGCAGGTGTGCAGGCTCATGTAGGCTGCAGGTGTGCAGGCTCCTGTAGGCTGCAGGTGTGCAGGCTCATGTAGGCTGCAGGTGTGCAGGCTCATGTAGCCTGCAGGTGTGCAGGCTCAAGTAGGCTGCAGGTGTGCAGGCTCATGTAGGCTGCAGGTGTGCAGGCTCATGTAGGCTGCAGGTGTGCAGGTTCATGTAGTCTGCAGGTGTGCAGGCTCATGTAGGCTGCAGGTGTGCAGGTTCATGTAGGCTGCAGGTGTGCAGGCTCATGTAGGCTGCAGGTGTGCAGGTTCATGTAGGCTGCAGGTGTGCAGGCTCATGTAGGCTGCAGGTGTGCAGGCTCATGTAGGCTGCAGGTGTGCAGGCTCATGTAGGCTGCAGGTGTGCAGGCTCATGTAGGCTGCAGGTGTGCAGGCTCATGTAGCCTGCAGGTGTGCAGGCTCAAGTAGGCTGCAGGTGTGCAGGCTCATGTAGGCTGCAGGTGTGCAGGCTCATGTAGGCTGCAGGTGTGCAGGTTCATGTAGTCTGCAGGTGTGCAGGCTCATGTAGGCTGCAGGTGTGCAGGTTCATGTAGGCTGCAGGTGTGCAGGCTCATGTAGGCTGCAGGTGTGCAGGTTCATGTAGGCTGCAGGTGTGCAGGCTCATGTAGGCTGCAGGTGTGCAGGCTCAT
>NC_084579.2:2143032-2153032 GCF_033978685.3 Nerophis lumbriciformis | reverse complement strand
TATTATTGTTACTATTATTATTATTGTAAGTATTATTATTGTTAATGCTATTATTATTATTACCATCATTATTATTATCATTATTGTTGTTATTATTATTATTATTATTATCATTATTATTATTATTATTATTATTATTATTATTATCATTATCATTATTATTGTTGTTATTACTATTATTATTGTTAGTATTATTATTATAATTTTTGTTTATTCTTATTATTGTTATCATTATTATTATTATTATTATTATTGTTATTATTATTAATATTATTAATATTATTGTTAGTATTATTACTAAAAATGCTGTGTTATTATTATTATTATTGTTGTTATTGTTAGTATTATTATTATTGTTGCATTATTATTATTATTGTTATTATAATTATAATTATCATTATTATTATTGTTACTATTATTATTATTGTAAGTATTATTATTGTTAATGCTATTATTATTATTATTACCATCATTATTATTATCATTATTGTTGTTATTATTATTATTATTATTATTATTATTATTATTATTATTATTATTATTATTATTATTATTATTATTATTATCATTATCATTATTATTGTTGTTATTACTATTATTGTTGTTAGTATCCATCCATCCATCCATCCATTTTCTACCGCTTGTCCCTTTCGGGGTCGCGGCAGGTCGCTGGAGCCTATCTCAGCTGCATTCGGGCGGAAGGCGGGGTACACCCTGGACAAGTCGCCACCTCATCGCAGGGCTATTGTTAGTATTATTAGTATAATTTATTTTTATTAATAATTAATAATTAATAATTATTATTATTGTTATTACTATTATTATTATTATTGTCAGTATTATTGTTTTATTTTTTATTATTATTATTGGTATTACTATTATTATTATTACTGTTATCATTATTATTACTGTTGTTAGTATTATTATTGTTATTGCTATTACTATTATTATTATTATTATTATTTAAGAAATAATAGCACAAACAATAATACAACTTGTCAGTGTCTTTTTCAACAGTTTGCATGATGCGAGGAACATTCCATAAATCATTAAAAGTCTTCTCAGGCAGGGCAGACTTCTTTAAATGTCCATCCATCTTGTCCCGGGCGGGTCGCGGGGGCAGCAGCCGAAGCAGAGTAGTCCCTCACCGCAGCTACTTGGTCCAGATCCTCCCGGGTCTCCTGCCGCTTCATGAAATATGTCCATGTTGATACTAAATCCAACAATGTGTCAAAAAGCCAAATGGCTGCATTTTCTGCTGACCAACATGATGAAGGTGCGTTATGATGAGTTCAAAAGCGTGGTAAAAACGGGCGTCGTCGGCGTGGACAGAGGAGCTGTCACCTTTATTGCTGTGAGACGTCACAGCGTTTGCATCTTGGACCAGGACCGAAGGCGAGCGGGGTCGTGTGAGGCCTGGTTCTCCGCGCCTAACGCCACGTGGGCACAGGAGGGGGCGGAGCCAGGCGGACATGTTTGCGCGCCGGGTTCCGAGCCGTCGAGCCGGCGCCCAAGTGAGCAGGAACGATAAAGAAGCAGATCTTCAGAGGAGGTTCTGCCTGACGGCGTCCTGCTGGGATCGGCACTTTCCCGCATCAAAGCTCCCGCCTGCTCTGTCTCGGATGGTTTGCTCCCGCCTGCTCTGTCTCGGATGGTTTGCTCCCGCCTGCTCTGTCTCGGATGGTTTGCTCCCGCCTGACGCCGGCGCAACTAATCGCTTCCAGGAACTGATAAGAAGCGAGCTCGCAGCTGACGAGTTCTTCAGGAGCTCCTGGGAACATCCTGCGCTGGCGTTCACGGAGCGTGCTCATCTCCTCCTGGTCCCGGGTCTGGTCTTCTCCCGCTCCCACGTGGACAACTTCCACCCGTTCCTCCTGGTCGGACCTCACGTCTGCCGACAACATCCACACACCAAAGCTCAGAGCTTCACTCAGAAGGCCGTGAACATTCCGAAGGGTTGACATCATCAGCTGGATCAAAACAGTCCAATGACAGTAATGCTACGTTAGCATGTAGCATTTGCCTACTGTCAATTTAGAAGAAAAAAACCACGCAAAGACACTGACAAGGTGTGTTATTAATTGTGCTTTGTCGCCATCTTTTGGAGGAGTTCGCTCACTGCAGGGGCTCTTCTGTTTAGACCGGTCCTCTTGCCATCCATAGCGTTTCTACTCGTACAATGGCATTCTTTTTGTGTTGTTTCACTTTCACAGATTCCTCAGTAAATTCAGCAAAACGTCACCGTGGAGTTATTGAGTCTGTTTAGCTGATTGGAGAGCATGACCATGACTTATGTTTTGCTTGATCGGCCGTTTTACTGCCTTGCTACAGACACTGTTTGCAAGTCAGTCAGATTTACAAACATATGAACCCTAAAGAGTATCGGGTTATGTTTAAAAGCTCATACCAGCATTCTTCCCTGCTTGGCACTCAGCATCAAGGCTTGGAATTGGGGGTTAAATCACCAAAAATGATTCCCAGGCTGCTGCCCACTGCTCCCCTCACCTCCCAGGGGGTGATCAAGGGGATGGGTCAAATGCAGACGACACATTTCATTACACCTAGTGTGTGTGTGACAATCATTGCTACTTTAACTTAACTTGAACTTTACACATACAAACTGTAGCACACAAAAAAGCACATTTAATTAAAAAAAAAACGTTATTATGGTCTTACCTTTACTTTAAGTGCAGGAACAGTGGTGTTGGTGTTGGAGGAGTTGTGAATGAATGAAATATGAAATCCGTGCTGCAGTCCGCAGGTGTACCTAATGTTGTGTCCCTGCAGTCGTCAGAGGTGGGTAGAATCGCGCTACATTTACTTGAGTAACTTTTGGGATAAATTGTACTTCTAAGAGTAGTTTTAATGCAACATACTTTTACTTTTACTTGAGTATATTTATAGAGAAGAAACGCTACTTTTACTCCGCTACTTTTATCTACATTCAGCTCGCTACTCGCTACTAATTTTTATCGATCTGTTAATGCACGCTTTGTTTGTTTTGGTCTGTCAGACAGACCTTCATAGTGCCTGCGTTTCAACAAATACAGTCACTGGTGACGTTCACTCCGTTCCACCAATCAGATGCAGTCACTGGTGACGTTGGACCAATCAAACAGAGCCAGGCGGTCACATGACCTGACTTAAACAAGTTGAAAAACTTATAGGGGTGTTACCATTTAGTGGTCAATTGTACGGAATATGTACTGTACTGTGCAATCTACTAATAAAAGTTCCAATCAATCAATCAAAAGTGTGAAGGAAAAAAGACCATTTTTTATTTCAACCGTACATCCCGTCAAAAGCCTAAAGACTGACTGCACAGTTCCTGTCTTCACAATAAAAGTGCCGCTCCATCGCGCCTGCGCTTTCAAAATAAGAGTCTCCGAAAGCCTGCGCAAACAAGCTAGCAAGCTACGGAGTTTGCCGCCAATGTATTTCTTGTAAAGTGTATAAAAACGAATATGGAAGCTGGACAAATAAGATGCCAAAAACCAACCACTTTCATGTGGTATTAGACAGAAAGGAGGAACTTTTTTTCTCCTCCATTTGAAAACGTGGACGTTATCATCACTACTGTCTGATTACAATCAATGCAAGTCATCAGAATCAGGTAATACACCAACTTATATTCTTGTCAACATGAAAGAAAGGAATCTATATGTGTTAAACATGCATGTATATTCATTAAAACACCTTTAACATGTAAACACAAACGGCAAAATAAATACATCCATCCATCCATTTTCTACCGCTTATTCCCTTTGGGGTCGCGGGGGGCGCTGGAGCCTATCTCAGCTACAATCGGGCGGAAGGCGGGATACACCCTGGACAAGTCGCCACCTCATCGCAGGGCCAACACAGATAGACAGACAACATTCACACTCACATTCACACACTAGGGCCAATTTAGTGTTGCCAATCAACTTATCCCCAGGTGCATGTCTTTGGAGGTGGGAGGAAGCCGGAGTACCCGGAGGGAGCCCACGCAGTCACGGGGAGAACATGCAAACTCCACACAGAAAGATCCCGAGCCCGGGATTGAACCCAAGACTACTCAGGACCTTCGTATTGTGAGGCAGATGCACTAACCCCTCTTCCACCGTGAAGCCCATGTATATATATATATATATATATATATATATATATATATATATATATATATATATATATATATATATATATATATATATATATATATATATATATATATGATATGTGTGTGTATGTTACTCATCAGTTACTCAGTACTTGAGTAGTTTTTTCACAACATACTTTTTACTTTTACTCAAGTAAATATTTGGGTGACTACTCCTTACTTTTACTTGAGTAATAAATCTCTAAAGTAACAGTACTCTTACTTGAGTACAATTTCTGGCTACTCTACCCACCTCTGGCAGTCGTTCACGGCTCCTCCGGCGCGAGCAATGTTG
This sequence comes from Nerophis lumbriciformis, assembly GCF_033978685.3. Lineage (NCBI taxonomy): Eukaryota > Metazoa > Chordata > Actinopteri > Syngnathiformes > Syngnathidae > Nerophis > Nerophis lumbriciformis. Next base: position 2,148,599 of record NC_084579.2, on the reverse strand, counting down.
TTTTTGCACTTTTTGGCTTCTTGTTAAGTGACTTTTTTTGGGTGGATTCGGTCTTGCACGTGGAGGGTTTGGGTGTGGGCTTTGGTTGGTGTGGCGCTCCCGTCGGGGGGTGCATTCTCCGGCGGGGGTGCATTAACCGGCACCAGGAGGCGGGATTACTGCGAGCCTCACACATTGCGTCTTCGCAGCAGTTTTATGATCGCTCAGCACAGGAAATACGTTACACACATACAGTTGTTGACAAAATACACTGTACATTATATACCTCAGCTAACTAAACTATGGAAATGTATAATATAATTCATATAGCAATAAGGTCTCACTGCACAGCAGGCCAGCAGTTAGCCGAGTCATTGCGCAATCCATGGTGAGGCACTGAGTGACGTGCCTCAACTGGCTGCTGATCACCGCACCGTCTCTTTTCAGTATTTGAACGGCAAATGTGAAAATTCAGCGATTTTGAATAAAAATAATCACTGGATACATATAACAATTTAATTATTTTTTTTCTTTTTACATTTTTTTTCTTTCCATGATGGCAGGTGAGGCCCCTGCCTCACCTGCCTCCCCTGACTGCACGTCACTACAATTAAGGTATGTAAATAAACATTTATTTGTAAATAACAACGTACATATCTGCGACTTATAGTCCGGTGCAGCTAATATATGGAACATATTTTTCTACTAAAATGTAGTGGGTGTGGCTTATATACAGGTGTGCTCTATAGTCCAGAAAATAAGGTACATGTCAATGAGACAGTTGATGTACAATGCAATATTCTTGGATGGATGTATAGTCCTTATGAATAGGGACACACATAATAATAATAATAATAATAATAATAACAGGGAGCATAGCCACCCCCGTGACCCCGAGAGGGACAAGCAGTAGGAATTGGATGTTAATTTGAAATATCTGACAGCAAAATTGCGACAATCAAATCATGCATTACATACTATACATTACCTTTTGCACTATATCAATTTATATTATTATGTGTTGTCAACTTTGTATTTTTTTTTTAAATTATTATTATTATTATTTTATGTCATTGCCTGAAATAAATAAATAAATGAAAAATGAAAAAAAAATGTGTCGCCATCTTGTGGACAATGAGAGTAAACCAGGGTAACGACCATAAATTGGACATTCGCCAGTGCGCAGCACGGCATTTACCTATATGACCCAATCCAAACAACCTTTCCCACTCGCGGCGCCACAAACTGCAACCAACACAAAAAGTCAACACACATCATTACATTTTGTGGATATCATTCAGAAAAATGTCCAAACACCAGACATGTTTTAATACTACACTTATTAAATCAACTACAATGCATGATGGGAAAAATGCAAAACTCTCCCCACACTAGTCCAACTTTACATACTCTTAATATCCAATTGTATGAATAATTAATCATATATCCATTATATTATTGTATGTGTGTGTATATATATATATATATATATATATGTGTATGTATATATATATATATATATATATATATATATATATATATATATATATATATATATATATATATATATATATATATATATATATATATATATATATATATATATATATACATATATATATATATATATATGTGTGTGTGTATATATAAATATATATATATATGTATATATATATGTGTGTGTGTGTATATATAAATATATATATATATATATATATATATATATATATATATATATATATATATATATATATATATATATATATATATATATATATTTGTCGTATATTGTTCATACAGCTGTAGCTCAATTTAATGTTGTTCTTGTTGAATACTTTTCTTAGGGTGTTGCCTTTGGGAAAGTGTTTGTCAATCAGAGTGAGGAATTTGTGGCCAATGTTAGTTGAGACGTTTTTGCTGTATGGGGGGTTGTACCAGATGATGTTGTTTCGTTTTCTGTTCTTTTTTGGTTGGTTTCCTGGCGTGGGTTCATAGGTGAGTGTGAGGCAACACCCTAAGAAAAGTATTCAACAAGAACAACATTAAATTGAGCTACAGCTGTATGAACAATATACGACAAATCATCTCAAACCACAACAAAACAATTGCATATGAGCCGTCGACCCCCTGACAGAGCGACCCCAAAACCAACAAAGGCTGCAACTGCCGCAAGAAACCTGATTGCCCTCTCAACGGGGGGTGCTTACAAACATCAGTTGTTTACCAATCTAAGGTAACACGCAAGGACATTAACACATCCGACACATATGTAGGATTAACCGAGGGAGAATTCAAAACCAGATGGAACAATCACAAGGCTTCTTTCAGGAACCAAAACCTGCGGAATACCACAGAACTCAGCAAACACATTTGGGACCTCAAAGACAATAATGTTGAATATTCAATAACATGGCAAATTCTTGCATCCAGCACACCTTACAATAGTGGTAATAAAAGATGCAACCTATGCTTGAAAGAGAAACTGTTTATTATTTACCGTCCAGACCTGTCATCCCTCAACAAGCGCAGCGAAATTGTAACAGCATGCCGCCACAGACGGAAAGACCTCCTAGGTAACACATGAGCCAATCACCACGCCCCTACGCCAGCCTGCACCCACCCACTCTGTGCCCTATATAAACCATGGTATGTGAATGCTTCTATTAAAATCTCCTGATGATTGAGGGAACCCCTCATGAAACAGGCCTGTAGAGATGAAGTAGTCTTGTGATTTTTTTTCCCACACATACATATATATATATATATATATATATATATATATATTAGAGATGCGCGGTTTGCGGGCACAACCGCGTAGTCCGCGGATTATCCGCGGATCGGGCGGATGAAATTTTAAAAAATTAGATTTTATCCGCGGGTCGGGTCGGGCGGTTGAAATAAAAAAAAATTAGATTTTAAATAGATTCAGGCGGGTGGCAGTTAAAGCAATTGGTAAATATATATACATAGTTAAATGTTGTTACCCACATACGAAAAACGAGCAGGCACCTGCAGCATATGCCACAACAGAAGAAGAAAAAAAAAAGAGATGGACACTTTTACGGAGCGGAGAAGGCCCCCGACGCCTCGCCGGGGTCCGGGACCGAGGCTCCTTCCCCCGAGAGGGCCCCACCGGGAGCCGTAGCTGAGGCGATCCGCGAGAAGGGCCCGACGCACGTCCAGGGTCACCACCGCGCCCACCGCACCGACACCCCGCCTCGTCCGCCTTCGCCGCGGCCGGCGTCACGCGCAGCAGGTAAGCAGCTTACCTGCCCGCCACCCCCGTGGCCGGGGGCTCGTAACAGGGGTCACTCCGCGCGCTCCGCCCGCGCAGCTTACCTGCCCGCCACCCCTGTTGCCGGGGGCGCGTAACAGGGGTCACTCCGCGCGCAGTGCGCTCACGAAAGGGGTGGGGCTCACCCTGGTTGATATAGACAGCAGCTAGGACGGTGGCCATGGAAGTCGGAACCCGCTAAGGAGTGTGTAACAACCCACCTGCCGAATCAACTAGCCCTGAAAATGGATGGCGCTGGAGCGTCGGGCCCATATACCCGGCCGTCGCCGGCAGCGAGACGCACTTGGAGGTGCGCTCAGCGCGGCTCCCATATGATTGCGCACTGGGGTGCGTCTGGGTCGTGACAGCGTGGCACGCGAATGTCTGTGCTGCATTGGATCAGTCTCCTTTCTTTAACAGGCAAAAGCTTTATAACCTCACTAATGCCTTGCATCGTCTATATTAGATATATAACAACGGGCGGGTGTGGGCGGATGGCGGGCGGATGCGGTTCTGATCAAATGTTAGATCGGGTGGATTGCGGATGGTTGACGACTTTCTGATGCGGTTGCGGATGAAATAATTGCCTATCCGCGCATCTCTAATATATATATATATATATATATATATATATATATATATATATATATATATATATATATATATATATATATATATATATATACATGGAGGAGTCCTTTTGGTTCCGGGCCCTTTCCTGACTCCTATGCTGCCTAAATCTGGATCCAAATCCCTTTTAGACTCTTTCCGGACCAAGCGGCGTTGTCGCGACGCGTTCACTTGCTTCACAACAGTTAGCGGCAGGCGGAAAGTCGGCGCCCTTGGTTTCACTCCCCGCAGTTTTTGAAGAGCGCCGTGGCCCCTCCCCCCGCCGGCAGGAGGAAGAGGAGGGAGGATGAGATTGTGTCTTAATGGATGAAGATGTCCCAGAGGACACGTTAGTTTGGATCTACTTAACCTTTATTTAGCGCTGATCAATGTCCCCTTCAAGGGCCCGCCTAAAAAGGTGATTTCTCTTCTTTTCGTCTTCCGTCAGTGTGGGGGTGGTCTCCCTGGCGACCGGGATGCTTCTTCCTGGTGGTATCAGCGCTAAGCCCGCCTCTTATTGCTTGAAAGCCCCCCAAGGAGGCGCCGTGAGCCTCAGACTTCGGCAGCAGGCCACAACATTAGGGACAGGTGGAGGACTTCTCCAGGTGCAAAACGAGCACTTTGACCTCCGCGCCACTTTACTGGACAATTTAATAGGTACACCCTGACATGACGGTGACTTGTGAGTGACAGGTGACAAGACCGGGGGCCTCATGTAATAAACACGGCTGCAGAGAGTGGACACGCGTGGCACATAGGAGGCTTGATTATTGCAGTAGCCAAAACAAAACTGGACCAAAAAATAGAAGGACAAAAACTGGATTCCCCGGCAAACAAAATGGACATTTTGAAAAAGCTAAAAGGACACTTGAGCAGCGTTTATTCATGGCCGTCCATCTCTGTCGCGTCATTTGATTGATCATGAAACTGGTGGCGCTCCTCCCATGAGCCCACACTGAGTGTTGCATACGGAGGCTTGATTCTTGCCGTAGCCAAAACAAAAGTGGACCGAAAAAATAGAAGGACAAAAACTGGATTCCCCGGCAAACAAAATTGACATTTTGAAAGTTAAAAGGGCGCTTGAGCAGCGTTTATTCATGGCCGTCCATCTCTGTCGCGTTATTTGATTGATCATGAAACTGGTGGCGCTCCTTCCTTGAGCCCACACTGAGTGTTGCATACGGAGGCTTGATTCTTGCCGTAGCCAAAACAAAACTGGACCAAAAAATGGAAGGACAAAAACTGGATTCCCCGGCAAACAAAATGGACATTTTGAAAAAGCTAAAAGGACACTTGAGCAGCGTTTATTCATGGCCGTCCATCTCTGTCGCGTTATTTGATTGATCATGAAACTGGTGGCGCTCCTTCCATGAGCCCACACTGAGTGTTGCATACGGAGGCTTGATTGTTGCCGTAGCCAAAACAAAAGTGGACCAAAAAATAGAAGGACAAAAACTGGATTCCCCGGCAAACAAAATGGACATTTTGAAAAAGCTAAAAGGACACTTGAGCAGTGTTTATTCATGTCCATCCATCTCTGTCGCGTTATTTGATTGATCATGAAACTGGTGGCGCTCCTTCAATGAGCCCACACTGAGTGTTGCATACGGAGGCTTGATTCTTGCCGTAGCCAAAACAAAAGTGGACCAAAAAAATAGAAGGACAAAAACTGGATTTTCTGGCAAACCAACTGGAAGTTTTGAAA
>NC_084579.2:2133032-2138032 GCF_033978685.3 Nerophis lumbriciformis | reverse complement strand
TCCAGCACACCTTACAATAGTGGTAATAAAAGATGCAACCTATGCTTGAAAGAGAAACTGTTTATTATTTACCGTCCAGACCTGTCATCCCTCAACAAGCGCAGCGAAATTGTAACAGCATGCCGCCACAGACGGAAACACCTCCTAGGTAACACATGAGCCAATCACCACGCCCCTACGCCAGCCTGTACCCACCCACTCTGTGCCCTATATAAACCATGGTATGTGAATGCTCCCATTAAAATCTCCTGATGATTGAGGGAAACCCCCCCTCATGAAACAGGCCTGTAGAGATGAAATAGTCTTGTGATTTTTTTTCCCACACATATATATATATATATATATATATATATATATATATATATATATATATATATATATATATATATATATATATATATATATATATATATATATATATATATATATATTTATATATATTATTTTATTTTATTTCTGATTATTGTTATTAATAATGTATTATCATTATTTTTTTTTCTTTATTTAATTGATGTATTTGCAAATACTACTTTGTTTTTCTGCTGTTTCTTTCTGTTTTTTTTGGGGGGGGGGGTGGTATGGTTGGGATATAAACAAAAAGGAAATATTTTGACATTTCGGGCAGACAACAGATATATGATGTATGTGAGTATGATGTCATGGATAGGAATGTGTGCTATATGATGTATGTGAGTATGATGTCATGGATAGGAATGTGTGATATATGATGTATGTGAGTATGATGTCATGGATAGTGTTGCGTTTTGGACCAGTTGTTCCTCCCAGGGAATTCAAGTCACAATTCGCTCCCAAGCTCTTTACGACACTTAAAGCTGAGTTGAAAAACCACCAGAGACAGAATAGGTATTTTGTTGTATATTTTCAAAGCTTTGCCAATATACATTTTGAGACCAGTCTAACCCTAGAACATTCTATTGCGCCTCCCAAAATGGTCTGTCTTCCCAATCCCCACCACCCTCTCTCTCGTCCCATCTCTGTAGACAAAACAAATGCTAGTCAAAACACATTCCAAAGAACTCAAGGTTAACACACACAGTATACTTGCTGACAGAGCATCAAGAGAAGAAATGGAAAACACCAGCTGTTTTCAAATATGACAAAGAAATGAAAGAAGTACAACTTAAATTCGGATATATGTAAATATCTGCCTCCGACAATAGGAATGTGTGATATATGATGTATGTGAGTATGATGTCATGGATAGGAATGTGTGATATATGATGTATGTGAGTATGATGTCATGGATAGGAATGTGTGCTATATGATGTATGTGAGTATGATGTCATGGATAGGAATGTGTGATGCTGGATGTCTCTCAACTGCATATACCAGATATTTGAAGTTTTTAGTAACTACTAACATTTGTTATTAAAGAGTAATTTGGTTCATAATTAAATAAGTTGCATGCTAGTAACTATAATTAATGACTTTTAAAGGAATGTTCCAGACATTTTATACATTAGATGTACTAAAAGCAATACATGACATATGGAAGCTACTCTAATAAAGTGTTGATCAAATACTTCAATGGCTGCTTTTTCAGTGTGATGAGAACAGAACACAACTTACTTCTTGTGTCAGCAGGAGAGCAAAGAGACTTTGCAGATACTGTGAGTGGAAGTGGAATGCTTGAGTGGGCAGGCTTTCATGTTGGATGTGTGAGTCAAATGTTGATCATGTAGAAGTAAGAATACATTCATGTAGAAGTATGTAGAAGTAAGAATACAGTTAAATGGGAATTTCCGGTTGAGTTGAACGTTTTCATACTTGAACATGTTCCATCTGATGACAACTGTGCAGCGGAATAATTATCAATAGATGATTTTTTTAGTGTAGAATCTTAAATGTGTGATTGCTTGGACATTTGCACAATAATAATAATAATAATAATAATAATAATAATAATAAAACTAAATTTGGTCTTAAATGTGTGAATGCTTATGTAAGGTAATATGCTTATGTAAGGTAATAATAATAATAATAATAAAAATATTTTTTTGTGTGTAGAATCTTAAATGTGTGATTGCTTGGACATTTGCACAATAATAATAATAATAATAATAATAAAACAAAATTTGGTGTAGAATCTTAAATGTGTGAATGCTTGGACATTTGCACAATAATAATAATAATAATAATAATAATAATAATAAAACTAAATTTGGTCTTAAATGTGTGAATGCTTATGTAAGGTAATATGCTTATGTAAGGTAATAATAATAATAATAATAATAATAATAAAAATATTTTTTTGTGTGTAGAATCTTAAATGTGTGATTGCTTGGACATTTGCACAATAATAATAATAATAATAATAATAATAATAAAACAAAATTTGGTGTAGAATCTTAAATGTGTGAATGCTTGGACATTTGCACAATAATAATAATAATAATAATAATAATAAAACTAAATTTGGTGTAGAATCTTAAATGTGTGAATGCTTATGTAAGGTAATAATAATAATAATAATAATAATAATAATAATAATAATAATAAAAATATTTTTTTGTGTGTAGAATCTTAAATGTGTGATTGCTTGGACATTTGCACAATAATAATAATAATAATAATAATAATAATAATAAAACTAAATTTGGTCTTAAATGTGTGAATGCTTATGTAAGGTAATATGCTTATGTAAGGTAATAATAATAATAATAATAATAATAATAATAATAATAATAAAAATATTTTTTTGTGTGTAGAATCTTAAATGTGTGATTGCTTGGACATTTGCACAATAATAATAATAATAATAATAATAATAAAACAAAATTTGGTGTAGAATCTTAAATGTGTGAATGCTTGGACATTTGCACAATAATAATAATAATAATAATAATAAAACTAAATTTGGTGTAGAATCTTAAATGTGTGAATGCTTATGTAAGGTAATAATAATAATAATAATAATAATAATAATAATAATAATAATAAAAATATTTTTTTGTGTGTAGAATCTTAAATGTGTGATTGCTTGGACATTTGCACAATAATAATAATAATAATAATAATAATAATAATAAAACAAAATTTGGTGTAGAATCTTAAATGTGTGAATGCTTATGTAACATAATAATAATAATAATAATAATAATAATAATAAATAGATTTTTTTTGTGTAGAATCTTAAATGTGTGAATGCTTGGACATTCACAATAATAACAATAATAATAATAATAATAATATAAAAAGTAAAATAAAATAATGATAATAATAATAATAATAATAATAATAATAATAATAATAATATTAGATGATGTTTTGGTGTATAATATTAAATATGTGCATATTTGGACATTCACACAATAATAATTATTATTATTATTATTAGCTGAAAGGTGTTATGCTAGCAGGAAACACATTAGCTGCTGTCCAGTAATGAGGTGCTCTGCCACTCGTTGCATTGTGGGAAATTAGGCACAGCTGGTCCTCTTAACGAGCTGCCCGGGTCGCAATTAGCAGACAAAACATGGCCGCTAAAGACACACCTGTGTGCTTCATGAAGCCTCCTGTCAGCATGCAGATATGTTAGTAAGATCACACTTCTACTAGGTTAGTAATGGGTTAGCAAGAGTCATACTTCTACTAGGTTAGTCTTAAGATGGATTGGAGTGTGTTAGTAAGAGTGATACTTCTACTAGGTTAGTCTTCAGATGGGTTGGAGTGTGTTAGTAAGAGTGATACTTATACTAGGTTAGTCTTCAGATGGGTTGGAGTGTGTTAGTAAGAGTGATAGTTCTGCCAGGTTAGTCTTCAGATGGGTTGGAGTGTGTTAGTAAGAGTGATACTTCTACTAGGTTAGTCTTCAGATGGGTTGTAATCTGTTAGTAAGAGTGATACTTCTACTGGGTTAGTATTCAAATGGGTTGGAGTGTGATAGTAAGAGTGATACTTCTAATAGGTTAGTATTCAGATGGGTTGGAGTGTGTTAGTAAGAGTGATACTTCTACTAGGTTAGTCTTCAGATGGGTTGGAGTGTGATAGTAAGAGTGATACTTCTACTAGGTTAGTATTCAGATGGGTTGGAGTGTGTTAGTAAGAGTGATACTTCTACTAGGTTAGTCTTCAGATGGGTTGGAGTGTGTTAGTAAGAGTGATACTTCTACTAGGTTAGTCTTCAGATGGGTTGGAGTGTGTTAGTAAGAGTGATACTTCTACTAGGTTAGTCTTCAGATGGGTTGGAGTGTGTTAGTATGAGTGATACTTCTACTAGGTTAGTATTCAGATGGGTTGGAGTGTGATAGTAAGAGTGATACTTCTACTAGGTTAGTATTCAGATGGGTTGGAGTGGGATAGTAAGAGTGATAGTTCTACCAGGTTAGTCTTCAGATGGGTTGGAGTGTGATAGTAAGAGTGATAGTTCTACTAGGTTAGTCTTCAGATGGGTTGGAGTGTGTTAGTAAGAGTGATACTTCTACTAGGTTAGTCTTCAGATGGGTTGGAGTGTTTTAGTAAGAGTGATAGTTCTACTAGGTTAGTCTTCAGATGGGTTGTAATCTGTTAGTAAGACTGATACTTCTAATAGGTTAGTATTCAGATGGGTTGTAATGGGTTAATAAGAGTGATACTTCTACTAAGTTAGTCTTCAGATGGGTTGGAGTGTGTTAGTAAGAGTGATACTTCTACTAGGTTAGTCTTCAGATGGGTTGGAGTGTGTTAGTAAGAGTGATACTTCTACTAGGTTAGTCTTCAGATGGGTTGGAGTGTGTTAGTAAGAGTGATACTTCTACTAGGTTAGTCTTCAGATGGGTTGGAGTGTGTTAGTAAGAGTGATACTTCTACTAGGTTAGTCTTCAGATGGGTTGTAATCTGTTAGTAAGAGTGATACTTCTACTAGGTTAGTCTTCAGATGGGTTGGAGTGTGATAGTAAGAGTGATAGTTCTACTAGGTTAGTCTTCAGATGGGTTGGAGTGTGTTAGTAAGAGTGATACTTCTACCAGGTTAGTCTTCAGATGGGTTGGAGTGTGTTAGT
>NC_084579.2:2060532-2128032 GCF_033978685.3 Nerophis lumbriciformis | reverse complement strand
TATAAGAAAGTGTTTCAGTAGTGTGTATGAAAGAATTTCAGTAGTGTGAATGAGAGGATTTTAGTAGTGTGTATGAAAGGATTTCAGTAGTGTGTATGAGAGCATTTCAGTAGTGTGTATGAAAGGATTTCAGTAGTGTGTATGAGAGGATTTCAGTAGTGTGAATGAGAGGATTTTAGTAGTGTGTATGAAAGGATTTCAGTAGTGTGGATGAGAGGACTTCAGTAGTGTGCATGAAAGACTTTCAGTGGTGTGTATGAGGATTTCAGTAGTGTGTATGAAAGAATTTCAGTAGTGTATGAGAGGATTTCAGTAGTGTGCATGAAAGGATTTCAGTAGTGTGAATGAGAGGATTTCAGTCATGTGTATGAAAGAATTTCAGTAGTGTATGAGAGGATTTCAGGAGTGTGAATGAGAGGATTTTAGTAGTGTGTATGAAAGGATTTCAGTAGTGTGTATGAGAGGACTTCAGTAGTGTGCATGAAAGACTTTCAGTGGTGTGTATGAGGATTTCAGTAGTGTGCATGAGAGGATTTCAGTCGTGTGTGTGAGAGCATTTCAGTCGTGTGTGTGAGAGGATTTCAGTAGTGTGCTTGAAAGGATTTCAGTAGTGTGAATGAGAGGATTTCAGTCATGTGTATGAAAGAATTTCAGTAGTGTATGAGAGGATTTCAGGAGTGTGTATGAGAGTATTTCAGTCGTGTGTATGAAAGAATTTCAGTAGTATTTGAGAGGATTTCAGTAGTGTGCATGAAAGGATTTCAGTAGTGTATGAGAGGATTTCAGTCGTGTGTATGAAAGAATTTCAGTAGTGTAAGAGAGGATTTCCGTAGTTTGTATGAGAGGATTTCAGTCGTGTGTATGAGAGCATTTCAGTCGTCTGTATGAGAGGATTTCAGTAGTGTCTATGAAAGGATTTCAGCAGTGTGTATGAGAGGATTTCAGTCGTGTGTATGAGAGCATTTCAGTCGTGTGTATGAGAGGATTTCAGTAGTGTGCATGAAAGGATTTCAGTCGTGTGTATGAGAGAATTTCAGTCGTGTGTATGAGAGGATTTCAGTCGTGTGTATGAAAGAATTTCAGTAGTGTGTATGAGAAGATTTCAGTCGTGTGTATGAGAGCATTTCAGTCGTGTGTATGAGAGGATTTCAGTAGTGTGCATGAAAGGATTTCAGTAGTGTATGAGAGTATTTCAGTCGTGTGTATGAAAGAATTTCAGTAGTGTATGAGAGGATTTCAGTCGTGTGTATGAGAGGATTTCAGTCGTGTGTATGAAAGGATTTCAGTCGTGTGTATGAGAGGATTTCAGTTGTGTGTGTGAGAGGTCATTCTGAATAATGTCCTCTCCTGTGTCTACTCTCTCTTCCAGCCTCACGCCGCGCGTTACTGCCGCCATTTGGCGATAAAAAGCAGAGCGGTGGAGCGTCTCACCTTCACTGCCCCTCACAAGGGGGAGGGGCCAACGTGGTGTCGGAGCAACAAGTGTTCATACACGCACTGAGCATGTGTGACTAATCTCCTTAGCTCCTCCCCTTGCACCCAATCTTTTAGATATTCACTCCGGTCTCACACACACGCACGCACGCACGCACACACACACACACACACACACACACACACACACACACACACACACACACACACACACACACACATTTAATCATGAAGCTGGCCTTTGTCTAATCTCCATCAAAGACAATATTCTCTTTAATCCCCTCCCCCTCTCACACACACACACACACACACACACACACACACACACACACACACACACACACACACACACACACACACAATTATTATTATTATTATTATTATTATTATTATTATTATGTCACGAGGTACCAGCCTGGAGAGAGGGTGAAGAAGTAGGTGTGTGCACTCGACAGACGCGTCAAGTTAACTTTCAGTTTTGATCCCTGTCAAGAATAGAATAGAATAGAAAGTACTTTATTGATCCCTGGGGGAAATTCAGCACCACAGTTCACTCACAATAGACAATAAACACTTAGGTATTTTTTACATGTGAATAATATAAATACAGTCTATTATACAGCATTATTCACATGGAAATAATATAAATACAGTCTATTATACAGCATTATTCACATGTGAATAATATAAATACAGTCTATTATACAGCATTATTCACATGTGAATAATATAAATACAGTCTATTATAAAGCATTATTCACATGTGAATAATATAGATACAGTCTATTATACAGCATTATTCACATGTGAATAACATAAATACAGTCTATTATACAGCATTATTCACATGTGAATAATATAAATACAATCTATTATACAGCATTATTCACATGTGAATAATATAAATACAGTCTATTATACAGCATTATTCACATGTGAATAATATAAATACAGTCTATTATACAGCATTATTCACATGTGAATAATATAAATACAGTCTATTATACAGCATTATTCACATGTGAATAATATAAATACAGTCTATTATACAGCATTATTCACATGTGAATAACATAAATACAGTCTATTATACAGCATTATTCACATGTGAATAATATAAATACAGTCTATTATACAGCATTATTCACATGTGAATAATATAAATACAGTCTATTATACAGCATTATTCACATGTGAATAACATAAATACAGTCTATTATACAGCATTATTCACATGTGAATAATATAAATACAGTCTATTATACAGCATTATTCACATGTGAATAAAATAAATACAGTCTATTATGCAGCATTATTCACATGTGAATAACATAAATACAGTCTATTATACAGCATTATTCACATGTGAATAATATAAATACAGTCTATTATACAGCATTATTCACATGTGAATAATATAAATACAGTCTATTATACAGCATTATTCACATGTGAATAATATAAATACAGTCTATTATACAGCATTATTCACATGTGAATAATATAAATACAGTCTATTATACAGCATTATTCACATGTGAATAACATAAATACAGTCTATTATACAGCATTATTCACATGTGAATAATATAAATACAGTCTATTATACAGCATTATTCACATGTGAATAATATAAATACAGTCTATTATACAGCATTATTCACATGTGAATAAAATAAATACAGTCTATTATACACGGAATCAAACCTAGGGGCTTTCTCGCCACACGTCAAATAAAGGAAATAAGAACAATGACAGTAAAATGTGTTAGCTTAGCATTGCTAACGCGGTTAGCTTCCAGGTTGTTTTGACAGTGTGAGAGAACTTTGTGGAAAGTGACTTTGTGCTAAATAAGTAACTCGGCTGTCATCCGTCAACGGCGCTCGCTCTCCTGCCTCTTTGAAGAGGTGCTATATTTAAACGCCACTTTCATGGCGGCATGAGACGCGCTGACCGCCAGGCACGGCGACGTCACGCTGTCGGAAAGTCACAAAAGCACAAGAGAGAAATAAGTCTTCTGCGCCATTTTTAGCCTTTCAAACATGATAAAAGTCAGCAAACAAACAAGAAGAAGAAAAAACACGCTGCCTCCTTCGTTTTTGGACTCGGCAGAAAGATGGCTGACAGGAAGTTATTTCCATACACGCCAGCCTTTGAGCTTACGCAAGCCTCAAATAGCTAAAACCACTTCTGTTTAGCATGTTGCAAAGACGCCACCGTTATTTAAGTGGCAGGTCTTGTTCTTTACACACAAATGTTTATTTACATGCCTTCATTGTTTCCAAACAGTGACTGTAACAAGGCAGTAAAATGGCTGATCAAACAAAACAGAAGTCATCATCATGGACCCACTAGCTAACTAAGTACATCTCATCTTAAATAATATAACACAACAATATTTGATGGTACATGTACATGTCAACCGACATTAGGTAATATAATAATATTTGATAGTAGATAAATAATACAGTATAATAATATTTGATGGTAGATAAGTAATGCAGTATAATAATATTTGATAGTAGATAAATAATGCAGTATAATAATATTTGATAGTAGATAAATAATGCAGTATAATAATATTTGATGGTAGATAAATGATGCAGTATAATAATATTTGATGGTAGATAAATAATGCAGTATAATAATATTTGATGGTATATAAATAATGCAGTATAATAATATTTGATGGTAGATAAATAATGCAGTATAATAATATTTGATGGTAGATAAATAATGCAGTATAATAATATTTGATGGTAGATAAATAATGCAGTATAATAATATTTGATGGTAGATAAATAATGCAGTATAATAATATTTGATGGTAGATAAATAATGCAGTATAATAATATTTGATGGTAGATAAATAATGCAGTATAATAATATTTGATAGTAGATAAATAATGCAGTATAATAATATTTGATAGTAGATAAATAATGCAGTATAATACTATTTGATGGTACATGTACACGTCAACCGACATTAGGTAGTATAATAATATTTGATAGTAGATAAATAATGCAGTATAATAATATTTGATGGTAGATAAATAATGCAGTATAATAATATTTGATAGTAGATAAATAATGCAGTATAATAATATTTGATAGTAGATAAATAATGCAGTATAATACTATTTGATGGTACATGTACACGTCAACCGACATTAGGTAGTATAATAATATTTGATAGTAGATAAATAATGCAGTATAATAATATTTGATGGTAGATAAATAATGCAGTATAATAATATTTGATAGTAGATAAATAATGCAGTATAATAATATTTGATGGTAGATAAATAATGCAGTATAATAATATTTGATGGTAGATAAATAATGCAGTATAATAATATTTGATGGTAGATAAATAATGCAGTATAATAATATTTGATGGTAGATAAATAATGCAGTATAATAATATTTGATGGTAGATAAATAATGCAGTATGATAATATTTGATGGTAGATAAATAATGCAGTATGATAATATTTGATGGTAGATAAATAATGCAGTATAATAATATTTGATGGTAGATAAATAATGCAGTATAATAATATTTGATGGTAGATAAATAATGCAGTATAATAATATTTGATGGTAGATAAATAATGCAGTATAATAATATTTGATGGTAGCTAAATAATGCAGTATGATAATATTTGATGGTAGATAAATAATGTATAATAATATTTGATGGTAGATAAATAATGCAGTATAATAATATTTGATAGTAGATAAATAATGCAGTATAATAATATTTGATGGTAGATAAATAATGCAGTATGATAATATTTGATGGTAGATAAATAATGCAGTATAATAATATTTGATGGTAGATAAATAATGCAGTATAATAATATTTGATGGTAGATAAATAATGCAGTATAATAATATTTGATGGTAGATAAATAATGCAGTATAATAATATTTGATAGTAGATAAATAATGCAGTATAATAATATTTGATAGTAGATAAATAATGCAATATAATAATATTTGATGGTAGATAAATAATGCAGTATAATAATATTTGATAGTAGATAAATAATGCAGTATGATAATATTTGATGGTAGATAAATAATGCAGTATAATAATATTTGATGGTAGATAAATAATGCAGTATAATAATATTTGATGGTAGATAAATAGTGCAGTATGATAATATTTGATGGTAGATAAATAATGCAGTATAATCATATTTGATGGTAGATAAATAATGCAGTATAATAATATTTGATGGTAGATAAATAATGCAGTATAATAATATTTGATAGTAGATAAATAATGCAGTATAATAATATTTGATAGTAGATAAATAATGCAGTATAATAATATTTGATGGTAGATAAATAATGCAGTATGATAATATTTGATGGTAGATAAATAATGCAGTATAATAATATTTGATAGTAGATAAATAATGCAGTATGATAATATTTGATGGTGGATAAATAATGCAGTATAATAATATTTGATGGTAGATAAATAATGCAGTATAATAATATTTGATGGTAGATAAATAATGCAGTATAATAATATTTGATAGTAGATAAATAATGCAGTATGATAATATTTGATAGTAGATAAATAATGCAGTATAATAATATTTGATGGTAGATAAATAATGCAGTATGATAATATTTGATGGTAGATAAATAATGCAGTATAATAATATTTGATGGTAGATAAATAATGCAGTATAATAATATTTGATAGTAGATAAATAATGCAGTATAATAATATTTGATGTTAGATAAATAATGCAGTATGATAATATTTGATGGTAGATAAATAATGCAGTATAATAATATTTGATGGTAGATAAATAATGCAGTATAATAATATTTGATAGTAGATAAATAATGCAGTATGATAATATTTGATGGTAGATAAATAATGCAGTATAATAATATTTGATGGTAGATAAATAATGCAGTATAATAATATTTGATGGTAGATAAATAATGCAGTATGATAATATTTGATGGTAGATAAATAATGCAGTTTAATAATATTTGATGGTAGATAAATAATGCAGTATAATAATATTTGATAGTAGATAAATAATGCAGTATAATAATATTTGATAGTAGATAAATAATGCAGTATAATAATATTTGATGGTAGATAAATAATGCAGTATGATAATATTTGATGGTAGATAAATAATGCAGTATAATAATATTTGATGGTAGATAAATAATGCAGTATAATAATATTTGATGGTAGATAAATAATGCAGTATAATAATATTTGATGGTAGATAAATAATGCAGTATAATAATATTTGATGGTAGATAAATAATGCAGTATAATAATATTTGATGGTAGGTAAATAATGCAGTATAATAATATTTGATGGTAGATAAATAATGCAGTATAATAATATTTGATAGTAGATAAATAATGCAGTATAATAATATTTGATAGTACAAGTACACCTCATATTAAATAGTGCAGTTTAATATTTGATAGTACAAGTACACCTGATATTAAATAATGCAGTATAATAATATTTGATGGTATCTCCCTTCTCTCCCAGGTGTGATCTCACGTTAGATCTTCATGAATTGTTCATCTCAAGTCCACTCATCATATTTTTACTGCTTCAGGAGGTTTCAGAGATCTGGAGGACTATCACTAATGACTATTTCATCACTAATGACTATTTCATCACTAATGACTATTAGACATTTCTTGCTCATGTCCTAACACATTCATTCATTCATTCATTCAGCACTCACACTTCCTGCAGGGCTGCAAGTCAAAGTTCTAAAGTCAATTCCCGTTATCACAATTGGATTCTATTCTTGGGAGTAATGATTCCATTCGGACTGGATTCTTCATTCAAAAGGATTGAAAATGAAGACTTTGTAAGAGCACTGAGTGTCATCAACTATGTTCCTCCTACACTTTGAGAGAGGATGTAAGGACAGAAGAAGTGTAGAAAGATGATGTAATAAGTCATTGATGACAATATTGATTGATCTGTACAACAACTGATCAATAATAGAAATTGGAGAAAAAGTCCATGACCAAAGCTTGGATGACTAAACAATGACTTGTAGAGAACATTTCAACAATGAAGGACAAAAGAGTCAGCATTGATGAGGAAATATAAGAAGAATATTAAAGCTGCAAGCAGCGTTGTTCGGGCCCGCGTATTTGGCAGGTGCTAGTCCTAAGTGTCCCAATACTTTTGTCAAGTTTTAGTCCCAAGTGTCCCAATACTTTTGGCCAGTGTAGGTGTCCCAATACTTTTGTCCAGTTGTAGTCCTAAGTGTCCCAATACTTTTGTCAAGTTGTTGTCCTAAGTGTCCCAATACTTTTGGCCAGTGTAAGTGTCCCAATACTTTTGGCCAGTGTAAGTGTCCCAATACTTTTGTCCAGTGGTAGTCCTAAGTGTCCCAATACATTTGCCCAGTTGTAGTCCTAAGTGTCCCAATACTTTTGTCAAGTTGTAGTCCTAAGTGTCCCAAAACGTTTGGCCAGTATAAGTGTCCCAATACTTTTGTCCAGTGGTAGTCCTAAGTGTCCCAATACTTTTGTCCAGTTGTAGTCCTAAGTGTCCCAATACTTTTGTCCAGTTATAGTCCTAAGTGTCCCAATACTTTTGGCCAGTGTAAGTGTACCAATACTTTTGTCCAGTGGTAGTCCTATGTGTCCCAATATTTTTGTCCAGTTGTAGTCCTAAGTGTCCCAATACTTTTGTCCAGTGTAAGCATCCCAATACTTTTGTCCAGTGGTAGTCCTATGTGTCCCAATACTTTGGTCCAGTTGTAGTCCTAAGTGTCCCAATACTTTTGTCCAGTGTAGGTGTCCTAATACTTTTTTCCAGTGGTTGTCCTAAGTGTCCCAATACTTTTGTCAAGTTTAAGCCACAAGTGTCCCAATACTTTAGGCAAGTTTTAGCCACAAGTGTCCCAATACTTTTGACCAGTGTAAGTGTCCCAATACATTTGTCCAGTGGTAGTAACAAGTTTCCCAATACTGTTGTCTACTTGTAGTCGTAAGTGTCCCAATACTTTTGTGAAGTTGTAGTCCCAAGTGTCCCAATACTTTTGTCCATTTTTCGGCTTAAGTGTCCCAAGACTTTTGTCTAGTGTACCTACCTAGTCTGCATTGTGTGGGCACGCTGGTGCTTCCTGCTTTTAAGCAGCCATCTTAAAAAAACAGCAGCGCGGCAGCATCAGCGCAGCGGTTCTTTGAAGGCTTATAAAATCAAAACCGGAGCAGTTATAAAAAGGCGCTTCTGTAGTTTAATCACAAGGGTTCAATCTCTCTCCTGTGTTAGTTTGAAGCCGAAACGACAAACGCGCTCAGAGGAGATAGTTTTTGAAGGAAGGTGACCGGTTTTTACAAAAATGTTGTGTTGAAGGGGGAATAGCAAACTTCCTGTAGATTTTTGCTGGGGGTTGTCAATTTATGAAATGTAGGTCTAACTGAGACCTACGTAAAGGTTTTAGTTTCATGTCTCTCCGACCTTCCCAGTGGGAGTTACAGGCAGTTTTGTCATTTTTTTCTTCCGAGGAGCAGTTTTTTGTCGGTTTTATTCAAAAATTGCTTTCGAGCTCAATTTTGAGATTTGGGGTTAGGTTTTTTTGTAGATCGCAATGTTTGCCAGTCCTGATGTGTGCGTTCAGTTTGGTGAGTTTTGAAGTATGTTAAGGGGGTCAAATTACAGCTCAAAAGGGAAAAAGTGACTGATTTTACTAAAATTTAGTGTTGAAGGGGGAATAGCAAACTTCCTGTAGATTTTTGGCCGAGGAAATAAATTAATAAAATTTAAGTCCAAGTGAGACCTACATAGAGGTTTTTGTTTCATGTCTCTACAAGTTTTGGGGTTTGGTTTTTTTACCAAAGAGTTTTGTTCGAGTTTATTTATGTGTGCGTCAAATTTGGTGAGTTTTGAAGCATGTTAAGAGGGTCAAAGTACCGCGCAAAGCTGCGGAATAAGAAAGAATAATAATAAAACCTTACAAATTCAATAGGTCCTTAGGATGATTCTCATCCCAGTCGCTTCACGAACCGATCCAGTGAGAGCTGAAGATCCTGGCCAGATGAAGCCATCAGGACCACATCATCTGCAAAAAGCAGAGACCTAATCCTGCAGCCACCAAACCAGATCCCCTCAACGCCTTGACTGCGCCTAGAAATTCTGTCCATAAAAGTTATGAACAGAATCGGTGACAAAGGGCAGCCTTGGCGGAGTCCAACCCTCACCGGAAACGTGTCCGACTTACTGCCGGCAATGCGGACCAAGCTCTGACACTGATCATACAGGGAGCGGACCGCCACAATCAGACAGTCCGATACCCCATACTCTCTGAGCACTCCCCACAGGACTTCCCGAGGGACACGGTTGAATGCCTTCTCCAAGTCCACAAAGCACATGTAGACTGGTTGGGCAAACTCCCATGCACCCTCAAGGACCCTGCCCAGAGTATAGAGTAGTGGTATAGTAGTGGTAGTGGCAATAGTGGCTTTCAGTAGGCCTTTAATTCCTTTTTTTAGCCTGAGTTGTAGAATTGATTCCATTAAAATGAATGTAGTGCCAAGACTGCTGTACCTATTTCAAACCCTGCCAATAGAGATGAACCCAAACCAAGTCAATGAATGGGACAAAATGCTATCAAGGTTTATATGGCAAAGTAAAAGGCCAAGAGTTCGTCTCAAAACTTTACAATTGGTCAAACAAAAGGGAGGATGGGGTTTACCTTGTCTCCGATATTACTATTTTGTAGCACAGATGAGAGCAGTGATATGCTGGTGCAAGCCCTCATACGTTGCTCAATGGAAAATGATTGAAGAAGAAACGCCCTCCATCCCCAACAAGCAATACTGGTGGATAACAATTTACAAAGCCACATAAATAACATTGATAAGCCATGGGTGAAATGGACCCTTAAAGTGTGGAAAATGATCATAAAGGAATACAAAGTGGAGAGTGATATTGCAGTTCTTAAACGATACAGAGTTTACACCTAATACGTTACACTCAAGATTTAAGGACTGGATATCTAAGGGTATAACAGTTTTATGTAGTGTAATGAAAGATGAAAAAATGCTTAGTTTTGACACTATGAAAAGGACATATACAGTGGGGCAAAAAGTATTTAGTCAGCCACCAATTGTGCAAGTTCTACCACTTAAAATGATCACATAGGTCTGTAATTTTCATCATAGGTACACTTCAACTGTGAGAGACAGAATGTGAAAAAAAAATCC
Organism: Nerophis lumbriciformis; assembly: GCF_033978685.3. Taxonomy (NCBI): domain Eukaryota; kingdom Metazoa; phylum Chordata; class Actinopteri; order Syngnathiformes; family Syngnathidae; genus Nerophis; species Nerophis lumbriciformis. The sequence goes on along the minus strand of NC_084579.2, from coordinate 2,117,363 downwards.
AGAAATTCACATTGTAGGATTTTTAAAGAATTTATTTGTAAATTATGGTGGAAAATAAGTATTTGGTCAATAACAAAAATGCAACTCAATACTTTGTAATATAACCTTTGTTGGCAATAACAGAGGTCAAACGATTACTATAGGTCTTTACCAGGTTTGCACACACAGTAGCTGGTATTTTGGCCCATTCCTCCATGCAGATCTTCTCGAGAGCAGTGATGTTTTGGGGCTGTCGCCGAGCAACACGGACTTTCAACTCCCTCCACAGATTTTCTATGGGGTTGAGGTCTGGAGACTGGCTAGGCCACTCCAGGACTTTCAAATGCTTCTTACGGAGCCACTCCTTCGTTGCCCGGGCGGTGTGTTTGGGATCATTGTCATGCTGGAAGACCCAGCCACGTTTCATCTTCAAAGCTCTCACTGATGGAAGGAGGTTTTGGCTCAAAATCTCACGATACATGGCCTCATTCATTCTTTCCTTAACACGGATCAGTCGTCCTGTCCCCTTAGCAGAAAAACAGCCCCAAAGCATGATGTTTCCACCCCCATGCTTCACAGTAGGTATGGTGTTCTTGGGATGCAACTCAGTATTCTTCTTCCTCCAAACACGACGAGTTGAGTTTATACCAAAAAGTTCTATTTTGGTTTCATCTGACCACATGACATTCTCCCAATCCTCTGCTGTATCATCCATGTGCTCTCTGGCAAACTTCAGACGGGCCTGGACATGCACTGGCTTAAGCAGGGGGACACGTCTGGCACTGCAGGATTGGATTCCCTGTCGGCGTAGTGTGTTACTGATGGTAACCTTTGTTACTTTGGTCCCAGCTCTCTGCAGGTCATTCACCAGGTCCCCCCGTGTGGTTCTGGGATTTTTGCTCACCGTTCTCATGATCATTTTGACCCCACGGGATGAGATCTTGCGTGGAGCCCCAGATCGAGGGAGATTATCAGTGGTCTTGTATGTCTTCCATTTTCTGATAATTGCTCCCACAGTTGATTTTTTCACACCAAGCTGCTTGCCTATTGTAGATTCACTCTTCACAGTCTGGTGCAGGTCTACAATTCTTTTCCTGGTGTCCTTCGACAGCTCTTTGGTCTTGGCCATAGTGGAGTTTGGAGTCTGACTGTTTGAGGCTGTGGACAGGTGTCTTTTATACAGATAACGAGTTCAAACAGGTGCCATTAATACAGGTAACGAGTGGAGGACAGAAGAGCTTCTTAAAGAAGAAGTTACAGGTCTGTGAGAGCCAGAGATATTCCTTGTTTGAAGTGACCAAATACTTATTTTCCACCATAATTTACAATTAAATTCTTTAAAAATCCTACAATGTGAATTCCTGGATTTCACATTCTGTCTCTCACAGTTGAAGTGTACCTATGATGAAAATGACAGACCTCTGTCATCATTTTAAGTGGTAGAACTTGCACAATCGGTGGCTGACTAAATACTTTTTTGCCCCACTGTATATATATATGTATATATATGTATATATATATATGTATATGTATATTTTTATATGTATATGTATGTGTGTGTGTGTATATATATATATATATATATGTATGTATCTGTTTATATTTTATTTTATTTTTGATTATTATTATTACTAATGTATTATTATTGCCTTTTTTCTCTTTCTTTTTTCTTTCTTTGTTTATTTAATCGATGTATTTGTAGATATTACTTAGTTTTTTGTTGTTGTTTCTTTCTTTTTTGGGGGGGAGGTGGGTGGTATGGGTGGGATATAAACAAAAATATTTTGACATTTAGGGTAGACAATAGATATATGATTTATGTGAATATGATGTAATGGATAGGAATGTCTGATGCTGGATGTCAATAAAAATAAAATGAAAAAAAAAAATAAAATTAGATATGATTTAAATATGTTTTACATAAACTACCACACACTTCCATACCTGCAGTGAGAGAACTCGTCCCAAAGATGGCACCAAGAAAAACCCATAAATCAGTTGCACCGTTTTGGGAGCAGCAGGTTTCAAAGTGTAGGGAAATCCTTTGGGGCTTATTTACAGTACAACTGACCACGCCCCTTACAGCATGTTATAATAATACTTTTTTTAAACACAAATGTGCAAACATACAAGCTAGTGTGTGTGTGTGTGTGTGTGTGTGTGTGTGTGTGTGTGTGTGTGTGTGTGTGATCTAGTGCGTTAATACCAGTCACCTTGTGCGTGTGGTGAAGACACACTCTTCACACCCCCAAGGAAGAAGAAAAGAAGAAAAACACTCAAGATTGGTTTTTCCCCTCAAACAACTTTCCTTCAGCCCACTGTCACACACACACACACACACACACACACGCACACACACACACACACACGCACACACACACACACACACTGGGAGGTTGTGTTCATGTTAGCAGAAGAAGAAGATGAAATGTTCCTCTGCTTTGTTTTGTCATGAGGGGGAAATGTGAAGGCAGGCAGGGTGAATGGACTGCTAGGGGGCCGCCGGCAGGCTGCTGATAACACACACACACACACACACACACAGTGTTAATAACTGTGTGTGTGTGTGTGTTGATATTCACTGGCCGTTTGCCTTAGTTCCAGATTATCCTCCTTCACACCACACCTAAACCGACTTTACTGTGTGTGTGTGTGTGTGTGTGTGTGTGTGTGTGTGTGTGTGTGTGTGTGTGTGTGTGTGTGTGTGTGTGTGTGTGTGTGTGGGTGTGTGTGTGTGTGTGTGTGTGTGTGTGTGTGTGTGTGTGTGTGTGTGTGTGTGTGTGTGTGTGTGTGTGTGTGTGTGTGTGTTAGCTATCTCAGGGAGTTCAAAGAACAATTTGCATTGGCAGGCCAATTTATTTTTCTTGTCTGCACACACACACACACACACACACACACACACACACACACACACACACACACACACACACAGACTCATCAGCACACAAACATCATCAATACAACCCCCCCCCCCCCCCCCCACCTGTAGGTAATTGGATTTCAAATGAGAAAAAGTCAGCCAATTGATTACGGCGGCCATTAGACGCTGGCTGCGAGCTGATTGGCCGACTGCAGACTCCCGCGATAAGACCACGTCACACCTCGCTGGACCCGTCCAAACAAACACTTAGTCACCAGAAAACAGAAGGGGGGGTCTGATGACGTGTTTGGGACGTCCCCGGGCGCCATCTTCAACCCCGACCTGCGAGGGTTGAGCACGTGGCGAGGGTTGAGAATGTGGCGAGGGTTGAGAACGTGGCGAGGGTTGAGAACGTGGCGAGGGTTGAGCACGTGGCGAGGGTTGAGAACATGGCGAGAGTTGAGCACGTGGCGAGGATTTGAGAACGTGGCGAGGGTTGGCGAGGGTTGAGAACGTGGCGAGGGTTGAGCACGTGGCGAGGATTTGAGAACGTGGCGAGGGTTGAGAACGTGGCGAGGGTTGAGAACGTGGCGAGGGTTGACAACGTGGCGAGGGTTGAGCACGTGGCAAGGATTTGAGAACGTGGCGAGGGTTGAGAACGTGGCGAGGGTTGAGAACGTGGCGAGGGTTGAGAACGTGGCGAGGGTTGAGCACGTGGCGAGGGTTGAGAACGTGGCGAGGGTTGAGAATGTGGCGAGGGTTGGACAGCGAACACCGAGGAGGACGCAAAAGGACATGAGGAGATTTGAGTGCTGGTCCAATCAGACGTCATGGCGACTGCTATGATGTGCTGTGATGCAGGCGCCACAGTCCTGCCATGAAAAGAGGCGTGACACGCCATCATGGCGGCCAGCAGCTGCTCTCTCAAAGGCGGCGTGGCCATCAAAGGAGTCCTCAGTTGGACTTTGGAGGATGAAAGAGTGGTCATGTGACCTCATCTTCACACTCATTCACTAACTACTACAGTCTGAAAGTAGACTCATAACCCATTAACTCATCTCTCATCAACTAATAACTAACATACTAATAACTCATAAACTGATTACTAATAAACAATAAACTAATACCAAATAAAGTAATAAATAATACATTAATAACTATTTCACTAATAACTTGTTAACTAATAAACTAATAACTCATTAACTAGTAACTAATAAATTAACAACTAATTAACTAATAAATAATAAACTAATACTTAATAAACTAATAACTCAAACTAATAAATAATACATTCATAACTAATTAATCAACAATTGCGTACCTTAACAGATTATTGATAAACTAATAAATTAATAAGCTAATAACTAATAAATAATCAACTATATCTCATAAACTAAGATCTAATACAAAATAATTAATCAAATAATTAACTCAAAAAGTAACACTAAATAATTAACTAATAACTAATAAAGTATTAATTCATAAACAAATACCTGAAAAAACTAACAACTCATAAACTAATAACTAATCAACTAATAACTAATAAACCAATACGTCATAAACTATTAACTATTGCCTAATAACTAGTACCTAATAACTAATTAACTAACATCTGATCAACTTTGAACTAATACAAATAAAAACTCATAAATCATAAACTATTAACTAATGAACTAAAAACAAATAAACTAATAACTAATCAAGTAATAACGAATAAACTAATAACTAAAAAAATAAGAATTTATAGACTAATAACTCATAAACTAACAACCAATAAAATAATAACTAATAAACTAATAACTAATCAAGTGATAACTAATTTTAAACTAATAACTCATAAACTAATAACTAATAAACCAATATGTCATAAACTATTAACTATTACCTAGTATCTAGTACCTAATAACTAATAAACTAACATCTGATCAACTTTGAACTAATACAAATAACAACTCATAAATCATAAACTATTAACTAATGAACTAAAAACAAATAAACTAATAACTAATCAAGTAATAACGAATAAACTAATAACTAATAAAATAAGAATTTATAGACTAATAACTCATAAACTAACAACCAATAAAATAATAACTAATAAACTAATAACTAATCAAGTGATAACTAATTTTAAACTAATAACTCATAAACTAATAACTAATAAACCAATATGTCATAAACTATTAACTATTACCTAATAACTAGTACCTAATAACTAATAAACTAACATCTGATCAACTTTGAACTAATACAAATAAAAACTCATAAATCATAAACTATTAACTAATGAACTAAAAACAAATAAACTAATAACTAATCAAGTAATAACGAATAAACTAATAACTAATAAAATAAGAATTTATAGACTAATAACTCATAAACTAACAACCAATAAAATAATAACTAATAAACTAATAACTAATCAAGTGATAACTAATTTTAAAATAATAATAAACTAATAACTCATAAACTAATAACAACTAATAAACTAATAACTAATAGAAATTATTTATAAACTAATACTTCATAAACAAATACCAACTAATAAACTAATACAATAAATTATAAACTAATAACTAGTAAACTAATAACTAAAACAAAAATGAATTAACTAATAACTCAAAAAGTAATAACAACTAATAAACTAATAAAAAAATGTATAAACCAATATGTCATAAACTAATAACTATTACCTAATAACTAGACCCAATAACTAATAAACTAACATCTGATCAACTTTGAACTAATACAAATAAAACTCATAAGAATTTATAGACTAATAACTCATAAACTAACAACCAATAAAATAATAACTAATAAACTAATAACTAATCAAGGGATAACTAATTTTAAAATAATAATAAACTAATAACTCATAAACTAATAACAACTAATAAACTAATAACTAATATAAATTATTTATAAACTAATACCTCATAAACATATATCAACTAATAAACTAATACAACAAAATTATAAACTAATAACTAATAAATGAATAACTAATACAAAAAATGAATAAACTAATAACTCAAAAAGTAATAACAACTAATAAACTAATAAAAAAATGTATAAACTATCCATCCATCCATTTTCTACCGCTAATTCCCTTTTTGGGGTCGCGGGGGGCGCTGGAGCCTATCTCAGCTACAATCGGGCGGAAGGCGGGGTACACCCTGGACAAGTCGCCACCTCATCGCTAATAACTCATAAACTAATCACCAACTTTTATTTAATGGCCGTTTATCGCACACGTCCTTTTTGACCCTCGGGCCGTGCCGTAGCGGGGAACTTGGCTGTGGTTCACTTGCTTGATGAGTCACAAGCGAGCAGAAATGGACAAAGAAAGTCTACCTTATGGAAACATCATGAACTTCTAAGTCATAACAAGTAAGAGGCAACATCCCTGCAGAAAACGCCTGCTCCGCCCGTCGTCCAGAGGTGGGTGGTGCTTGTCAGTCCATCCAACATCAAAACATGTCAAGATACTTTCTCAAACCAATCAAACTATCGTCTGGCTTCAAAATAAAAGTGCTAGGTTGTACATCCAGTTGAACTACATTCACTAAATGACTTTGTGATCATTTGTCAGAGATGTTTTGTAGTGTTAGTCTGTGATATCAAATAAATACGAAGAATATGTGGCTGCCTGAAATATTGTCTACATTTTATAGAACATGTTCTGATCCAGAATATTAATAAACAGAGAAGGTTAAAACATTGTCATGTCGTTAACTTGTTAATGTTTTTCACCTTTTGTGTGAAAGTGCTATCTCGACATGGAAGTGTAGCTCCTCCGCTGAATGCAAGTGCTCCTACAGCAGCAATACACAAGTTGTATTTCTACCAAATATGGCAGGACACAGACAGTTTTACATTTTGTAGAACATTTTCCTTGAGCTGTTTGAAAGGGCATAAAGTTGAAAAAAACATTTCTTGAAGACCCAACGGCCTCGTCTCCATGAGCGCTAATGAGCTACACATCCATTTAGCGCTAACGAGGAAACTGCAACCTTTTCCTAATCTTTGTCGTCGTCGTCGTCGTCGTTGTTGTTGTTGTTGTTCCACTTCATCCAACCTCCTTTATAGCAGCCAGGAAGAGGAAAAGTCATTTTGTCGACTAAAAATTGTCCTCCTATTTCCCCTCGACTTCAGCAACCAATCAAAACAAACACACGTCCGCTAAAACAAATGAACCGACAATTTTGTCAACAAATAAAAACGAGGTAAAAAATGTTGACTTTACTTCGTCTGAACAGCGTGTACAATCTATGAAATACTCTGTACTATTAGTGTGTACAATCTATAAAATAGTGTGCACTATTAGTGTGTACAATGTATAAAATAGTGTGCACTATTAGTGTGTACAATGTATAAAATAGTGTGCGCTATTAGTGTGTACAATGTATAAAATAGTGTGTACTATTAGTGTGTACAATGTATGAAATAGTGTGTACTATTAGTGTGTACAATCTATCAAATAGTGTGTACTATTAGTGTGTACAATCTATAAAATAGTGTGTACTATTAGTGTGTACAATGTATAAAATAGTGTGTACTATTAGTGTGTACAATCTATAAAATAGTGTGTACTATTAGTGCGTACAATCTATGAAATAGTGTGTTATATTAGTGTACAATCTATGAAATAGTGTGTTCTATTAGTGTGTACAAGCTATAGAATAGTGTGCACTATTAGTGTGTACAATCTATAAAATAGTGTGCACTATTAGTGTGTACAATGTATAAAATAGTGTGTACAATCTATGAAATAGTGTGTACTATTAGTGTGTACAATCTATAAAATAGTGTGTACTATTAGTGTGTACAATCTATAAAATAGTGTGCACTATTAGTGTGTACAATGTATAAAATAGTGTGCACTATTAGTGTGTACAATGTATAAAATAATGTGCACTATTAGTGTGTACAATGTATAAAATAGTGTGTACAATCTATGAAATAGTGTGTTATATTAGTGTGTACAATCTATGAAATAGTGTGTTCTATTAGTGTGTACAAGCTATAAAATAGTGTGCACTATTAGTGTGTACAATCTATAAAATAGTGTGCACTATTAGTGTGTACAATGTATAAAATAGTGTACAATCTATGAAATAGTGTGCACTATTAGTGTGTACAATCTATGAAATAGTGTGTACTATTAGTGTGTACAATCTATAAAATAGTGTGTACTATTAGTGTGTAAAATGTATAAAATAGTGTGTACTATTAGTGTGTACAATCTATGAAATAGTGTGCACTATTAGTGAGTACAATCTATGAAATAGTGTGTTCTATTAGTGTGTACAATCTATGAAATAGTGTGTACTATTAGTGTGTACATTCTATGAAATAGTGTGCACTATTAGTGTGTACAAGCTATAAAATAGTGTGTACTATTAGTGTGTACAATCTATGAAATAGTGTGTTATATTAGTGTGTACAATCTATGAAATAGTGTGTTCTATTAGTGTGTACAATCTATAAAATAGTGTGCACTATTAGTGTGTACAAGCTATAAAATAGTGTGCACTATTAGTGTGTACAATGTATAAAATAGTATGTACTATTAGTGTGTACAATCTATAAAATAGTGTGCTCTATTAGTGTGTACAAGCTATAAAATAGTGTGCACTATTAGTGTGTACAATCTATCAAATAGTGTGCACTATTAGTGTGTACATTCTATGAAATAGTGTGTACTATTAGTGTGTACATTCTATGAAATAGTGTGCACTATTAGTGTGTACAAGCTATAAAATAGTGTGTACTATTAGTGTGTACAATCTATGAAATAGTGTGTTATATTAGTGTGTACAATCTATGAAATAGTGTGTTCTATTAGTGTGTACAATCTATAAAATAGTGTGCACTATTAGTGTGTACAATGTATAAAATAGTGTGTACTATTAGTGTGTACAATCTATGAAACACTCTGTACTATTAGTGTGTACATTCTATGAAATAGTGTGCACTATTAGTGTGTACAAGCTATAAAATAGTGTGTTCTATTAGTGTGTACAATCTATAAAATAGTGTGCACTATTAGTGTGTACAATCTATGAAATAGTGTGTACTATTAGTGTGTACAATGTATAAAATAGTGTGCACTATTAGTGTGTACAATCTATAAAATAGTGTGTACTATTAGTGTGTACAATCTATAAAATAGTGTGTACTATTAGTGTGTACAATCTATAAGATAGTGTGCACTATTAGTGTGTACAATGTATAAAATAGTGTGTACTATTAGTGTGTACAATCTATAAAATAGTGTGTACTATTAGTGTGTACAATCTATAAAATAGTGTGCACTATTAGTGTGTACAATCTATGGAATAGTGTGTTATATTAGTGTGTACAATCTATGAAATAGTGTGTTCTATTAGTGTGTACAAGCTATAAAATAGTGTGCACTATTAGTGTGTACAATCTATAAAATAGTGTGCACTATTAGTGTGTACAATGTATAAAATAGTGTGTACAATCTATGAAATAGTGTTATATTAGTGTGTACAATCTATGAAATAGTGTGTACTATTAGTGAGTACAATCTATGAAATACTCTGTACTATTAGTGTGTACAATGTATAAATTAGTGTGCACTATTAGTGTGTACAACCTATAAAATAGTGTGTACTATTAGTGTGTACAATGTATAAAATAGTGTGTACTATTAGTGAGTACAATCTATGAAATAGTGTGCACTATTAGTGTGTACAAGCTATAAAATAGTGTGTACTATTAGTGAGTACAATCTATGAAATAGTGTGCACTATTAGTGTGTACAATCTATGAAATAGTGTGTACTATTAGTGTGTACAATGTATAAAATAGTGTGTACTATTAGTGTGTACAATCTATCAAATAGTGTGCACTATTAGTGTGTACAATGTATAAAATAGTGTGTACTATTAGTGTGTACAATCTATAAAATAGTGTGCATTATTAGTGTGTACAATCTATAAAATAGTGTGCACTATTAGTGTGTACAATCTATAAAATAGTGTGTACTATTAGTGTGTACAATGTATAAAATAGTGTGTACTATTAGTGTGTACAATCTATGAAATAGTGTGTACTATTAGTGTGTACAATCTATAAAATAGTGTGCACTATTAGTGTGTACAATGTATAAAATAGTGTGTACTATTAGTGTGTACAATCTATGAAATAGTGTGTTATATTAGTGTGTACAATCTATGAAATAGTGTGTTCTATTAGTGTGTACAAGCTATAAAATAGTGTGCACTATTAGTGTGTACAATGTATACTTTACGGTATACAAAAACGTGACTGCTGTTGTTGTGTGTTGTTGCCGCGCTGCGAGGCAGGTATGCTGTTTATATTCTGAATTTCGGGAGATTTTCGGGAGAAAATTTGTGCCGGGAGGTTTTCGGGAGAGGCGCTGAATTTCGGGAGTCTCCCGGAAAATCCGGGAGGGTTGGGAAGTATGGTATAATGTAGCCCGGAAGAGTCAGGGCTGCATGGGATTCTGGGTATTTGTTCTGTTGGGTTTATGTTGTGTTAAGGTGCAGATGTTCTCCCGAAATGTGTTTGTCATTCTTGTTTGGTTTTGGTTCAAAGTGTGGCGCATTATTAGTAAGAATGTTAAAGTTATTTTATATGGCCACCGTCAGTGTAACCTGTGTGGCTGTTGACCAAGTATGCCTTGCTCATACTTGCCAACCATCCCGGATTTTCCGGGAGACTCCCGAAATTCAGCGCCTCTCCCGAAAACCTCCCGGGACAAGTTTTCTCCCGAAAATCTCCCGAAATTCAGGCGGAGCTGGAGGCCACGCCCCCTCCAGCTCCATGCGGACCTGAGTGACGTGTTGACAGCCTGTTCACACGTCCGCTTTCTCACAATATAAACAGCTAATGATGGAGGGCGAGTTCTTGGTTTCTTATGTGGGTTTATTGTTAGGCAGTTTCATTAACGTCCTCCCAGCGCGGTAACAACACACAACAACAGCAGTCAAGTTTTCGTCTACGTAAAGCAGTTCGTCTGCCGTAAACAGCAATGTTGTGACACTTTTAAACAGGACAATACTGCCATCTAGTGTACATGCATATGTGACCCACCCATAATGTGTCACATTTTTGTGTTGATTTATTTATTTTATTTTGTGGTTTGAATTCGTTTTTGGAGCTGTCATTACACATTTATCGGTATTCACATTGGTCAGTAGGGGGCAGTAGGGCGTTTCTTCCCAATTGAATGCTATCACCTGCAGACCGGAAGTGTCTTGTCATTCTGATGAGCGCGACCAGTCTGTGAACAATTGAAACGTCCTGTGTGCTTTTTCCTCCTGTATAACAGGTTAGTTTTGGTGAATCAACTCACTGAATAATATCCATGTGATCTTTATAAGTTTAAGTACACATTCTGATGGTGGAGCCTAACTCTAAAGTGTTTTGTGAGTTGTAGTTTGTATTTGTGAATGAATCCAGTGCACAGCTGCAGTAATCAATACAAAAAGGCGACGTGACTACGCAATGTTTATATAGGAACTTCTGATCCTAATTCAGACTCCCAAATTAGAGCTCCCGTTTTCTTATTGATTTTATAATGTATATTTGTATAATGTGTGTGTTCTGAAATAGTGACAGAGAATAGAACACGGATGGACAATTCAACCCTTAACTCAACAATGAGTAGATGAGTGTTATGTGTGTGTATATGTGTAAATAAATGAACACTGAAATTCAAGTACCGTATTTTCCGCACCATAAGCCGCCCCGTGTTATAAGCCGCGCCTTCAATGAACGGCATATTTCAAAACTTTGTCCACCTATAAGCCGCCCCGTGTTATAAGCCGCATCTAACTGCGCTACAGGGAATGTCAAAAAAACAGTCAGATAGGTCAGTTAAACTTTAATAATATATTAAAAACCAGCGTTCTAACAACTCTGTTCACTCCCAAAATGTACGGTAATGTGCAAATGTGCAATCACAAACATAGTAAAATTCAAAATAGTGCAGAGCAATAGCAATAACTTAATGTTGCTCGAACGTTAATGTCACAACACACAAAATAAACATAACACTCACTTTCTGAAGTTATTCTTCATTCATAAATCCCTCGAATTCTTCTCCTACGGTGTCCGAATTAAAAAGTTGGGCGAATACGGGATCCAAAATGGCCGGCTCCGTCTCGTCAAAGTCATCAGAGTCAGTGTCGCTGTTGTTTTTCCAGCAGTTCCGTGAATCCTGCCTTCCGGAAAGCTCGGACCACAGTTGAGACCCAAATATCCGCCCAGGCATTTACGATCCACTGGCAGATGTTGGCGTATGTCGTCCGGCGCTGTCTCCCTGTCTTAGTGAATGTGTGTTCGCCTTCGGTCATCCATTGTTCCCAAGCCGTTCGCAGTCATGCTTTAAATGCCTTGTTGACACCAATATCGAGCGGTTGGAGTTCTTTGGTTAATCCACCCGGAATGACGGCGAGTGTTGTATTTGTGTGCTTCACTTGTTTTTTGACACCATCTGTGATGTGGGCGCGCATGGAGTCGTATATCAACATGGACGGAGCTGCGTGAAAAAAGCCACCCGGCCTCTTCGCGTAAACTTCCCTTAACCACTCGCTCATCTTTTCTTCATCCATCCATCCCTTCGAGTTAGCTTTTATGATGACGCCGGCTGGAAAGTTCTCTTTTGGCAAGGTCTTCCTTTTGAATATCACCATGGGTGGAAGTTTCTGGCCATTAGCATGGCAAGCTAGAACCACAGTGTGTCGCTTAGTAGGAGCCATTTTGTGGTCTTTACAGATGTAAACACACAAAGGAAATGAAACGTAATACCCGCGCGCTTCTTCTTCTATGGGGGCGGGTGCTTACCTTGGCGGTTGCTTACCGTAGAAGAAGAAGCACTTCCTCTTCTACGGGGAAAAAAGATGGCGGCTGTTTACCGTAGTTGCGAGACCTAAACTTTATGAAAATGAATCTTAATATTAATCCATATATAAAGCGCACCGGGTTATAAGCCTTATCAGCTTTTGAGTAAATTTGTGGTTTTTAGGTGCGGCTAATAGTGCAGAAAATACGGTATTTATTTTATTTATTTATATGTGTATATATATATATATATATATATATATATATATATATATATATATATATATATATATATATATATATATATGTATATGTAATAAAATAAATATATATAGCTAGAATTCACTGAAAGTCAAGTATTTCTTATATATATATATATCTTAACCACGCCCCCCGCCCCACCCCAGACTTACTCTAGGTTACTGGGTTTTTTCAAGGAACAATCTGGTGATGACACGTTACCATGGCAACCCCCCCGGCAGCCTGAGGTCACTCAAAGGTGGCCGACATTGACCTGCTGAGGCAGCGGACTGGCCCGCTTGGCAGTGCTTCCAGGACCTCCATCTGCCCCCTGGACCAAAGCCTGGAGAAGTGATAATGTGACAATAAAGCTGCCTGAACTATCACTGCGATGGATGCTCTGCAGCTGCGAGTGTTAAATGTCAGACACTGATGGAGAAGATTCATAAATCATCAAGTCCGAATCATCCCTCTGTCATAATTGGTTGATTTTATCCATAATTTTCTTCTTGAACCCACGTCCACCTGTCAATCACCTGTTAACTAGCTTGCAACACATTCGTGTGTGTGTGTATGTGGGTGTGTGTGTGTAAGACAAGAAAATAGCAACAAGTCTCAGTTTCATCTTTGAGTACAAAGAGAAAGTATTCGGGCTTTTGTCAGTACTAGCAGGCTGAATAATTCAATGAGCGCTCTTAAAAATGAATAAAGACATTAAGTCCTGTTGAAAAATGCAGCTGACACAAACACAATAAAAGCCTCAACGCTGCATTATTCAGGCAGGAGACGCTCCCAGACACCAGGATAAATAGGAGACAGTAAATAGGCAAGAGCGGGACAGAGAGTCACATGACCACCATGTGGGGACGTCTGAACAAGAGTCACATGATCACCATGTGGGGATGTCAGAGCAAGAGTCACATGACCACCATGTGGGGACGTCAGAACAAGAGTCACATGACCACCATGCGGGGACGTCAGAGTAAGAGTCACATGACCACCATGTGGGGACGTCAGAACAAGAGTCACATGACCACCATGTGGGGACGTCAGAACAAGAGTCACATGACCACCATGTGGGGACGTCAGAACAAGAGTCACATGACCACCATGTGGGGACGTCAGAACAAGAGTCACATGACCACCATGTGGGGACGTCTAAACAAAAGTCACATGACCACCATGTGGGGACGTCAGAGCAAGAGTCACATGACCACCATGTGGGGACGTCAGAACAAGAGTCACATGACCACCAAGTGGGGATGTCAGAGCAAGAGTCACATGACCACCATGCGGGGACGTCAGAGTAAGAGTCACATGACCACCATGTGGGGATGTCAGAACAAGAGTCATATGACCACCATGTGGGGACGTCAGAACAAGAGTCACATGACCACCATGTGGGGACGTCAGAGTAAGAGTCACATGACCACCATGTGTGGACGTCAGAGTAAGAGTCACATGACCACCATGTGGGGACGTCAGAGCAAGAGTCGCATGACCACCATGTGGGGACGTCAGAGCAAGAGTCACATGACCACCATGTGGGGACGTCAGAACAAGAGTCACATGACCACCATGTGGGGACGTCAGAGCAAGAGTCACATGACCACCATGTGGGGACGTCTGAACAAGAGTCACATGACCACCATGTGGGGACGTCAGAACAAGAGTCACATGACCACCATGTGGGGACGTCAGAACAAGAGTCACATGACCACCATGTGGGGACGTCAGATCAAGAGTCGCATGACCACCATGTGGGGACGTCAGAGCAAGAGTCACATGACCACCATGTGGGGACGTCAGAGTAAGAGTCACATGACCACCATGTGGGGATGTCAGAGTAAGAATCACATGACCACCATGTGGGGACATCAGAACAAGAGTCACATGACCACCATGTGGGGACGTCAGAGCAAGAGTCACATGACCACCATGTGGAGACGTCAGAGCAAGAGTCACATGACCACCATGTGGGGACGTCAGAACAAGAGTCACATGACCACCATGTGGGGACGTCAGAACAAGAGTCACATGACCACCATGGGTCTCATTTCATCAGCCTCCACACGGCGAGACCCGGAAACTGGAAACAATTCAATGCCTTCCAGGCTAATGATGAATATATGGAGACGCTCCCGGGGTGGTAAAAGGATAGACCCTCGGCCCCGGAAGCAAAGAGGTCACAAACCTAAAGATGTTCCCTGCGGCCTATCACTGCCCAACATCTTGCAGCTCAACATCGAGGGCTTAACCGCAAGCAAGATCTGCGTCACCAGCCAGCTGGCCATCAGGCATAAAGCCCTCGTCCTCCTACTACAGGAAACACACTGCACAAGTGCAGACCGAATAGTGATTCCAAATTTGACACTAGCTGGATCGGTCCTAAGCAGGAAGCATGGCCTTGCCACGTTTGTCCATAAGAAGCTTAGATGGGCCATTGTCGATCAATCTTCAAGTGGATCGGCAATTGAGTGGTAATGCATGGACATTGATGTCGTAAAAATGGTCAATGTCTACAATCGACCGACCTGGCGACTAACACCAGCAGCCATCCCGGTGTTTCCACACTCCAGTCTCTATGCTGTCCAGATGGGGAATGTTTGGCTGACTTGGCAACCAAGAGCACCCTTGTATTGTTACATAACCCTACATAAAGGAGGCCCCTAGCTTCTTCTCTGGTCGCTAGAACACCGGAACTAATCTAGACTTGGCTTTTGCGAGCACTGGTCGAAAAAGATGGCACTTGGACAGACGTGTTCCAAGGTCCCAACATCGACCCTCGCCAGTAACGGCCTCAAGAACTATGGTCCCAGTCCCAAATGAGCCACATAAGCGTTGGAACTTCCGCAAGGCCAATTGGGAACTTTATAGCCTCATCACAAACAAGCTTGCCCAGGACCTACCATCTCCTGATGCTACCTTTGTTGATGAGGCGTACCAGGACTTTTGTCATGCCATCCTAGCAGCAGCCAAGAGATCAATCCCACGCGGTCGAAGAAATAACTACAGACCGTGCTGGGATGCGGAGTGTGAGAGCCTCTACCAGGTCTTTGTGAAGGCCCCGCAGGGCGAAGCATCAGGCACTGCATGCTCGACTTGATGAAAAGCGAAGAGAGCGTTGGTCAGAGGCTGTCAACACCATCGACTTCACGCACTGCAGCCGGCTGGCATGGAATACAGTCAACAACCTGACTGGCACATCCACACCATTGCATTGCCCATGCTCCATATCTGCCAACTCTACTGCATCGCAATTGGTAAAGAATGGGGTCCATGGAACAAAACATTGCGAATCAGCCAAACTTGTGAACAAGGAGGTGGCGGTACTCTGGAGGATCCCTACACCCACTGGTGAAACAATCTCTGAAGGTTTTACTCCACAGGAGTTTGCCAGTGCCCTCCAGTTGCTTAAGTCTGGAAAAGCTCCGAGGCCTGATTCAATCTGCCCAGAGCTGATAATCCATGCCGGAGCTGTTCTAAAGTCCTGGCTAAACAAGTTCCTATATTCCTGCATGCACACTCTGGAGAAGAGCTTTAGTGGTCGCCATCCCAAAGCCGATGAAGCCACTTACTTACTTACTTACTTAGTCCTCTTGCACTTCAGGGCGCGTAGAGCCGACCATAGCAACCAGGTCTCTCCATCTGGGTCTGTTGTGGGCAAGGTGTTGAGCTTGTGCCATAGTCACATTGCAGGCCTTAAGGTCCTGGGCTAATACATCCAGCCAGCGAGTCCTGGGGGCGCCTCTAGGGCGTCTCCAGCCAGCTCGCTGCGGGTTGAAGTCCAGGATTTTGCGCGTGGGGTGTTCCCCCGGCAGGCGGATGACATGGCCATAC
The DNA here is from genome assembly GCF_033978685.3 of Nerophis lumbriciformis. Taxonomy (NCBI): domain Eukaryota; kingdom Metazoa; phylum Chordata; class Actinopteri; order Syngnathiformes; family Syngnathidae; genus Nerophis; species Nerophis lumbriciformis. Next base: position 2,100,604 of record NC_084579.2, on the reverse strand, counting down.
CAGCGCACTCGCCGCATTGCTGCGAGGCGAGAGGCTGGGAGCTGTTGGGTTAGCTCTCTTAGGGTCTTGTTGGTGACATGCTGGCTCCACGTGATGCCTTCTATCCTCCTGAGGGCTCTGGAATCAAAGCCATCTAGCCTGGCCGCTAGGATGTTATTCAGCGGCCATGTTTCCGAGCCGTACAGAAGGACAAAGATGACAGAGGAATTGTAGACCCTCAACTTGGTGTCCCGAGATATGTGCCGGTGTCGCCACAACGGTCTCAACAGGGACTGCATGACGGAGGCTGCAAGGGCGCGACGGCGGTCCACCTCTCGTTTGAGGTCGCCGGTGTTGGTGACTGAGGTATCTGATGGTAGGGACAAAGTGGACAGGGGTATCCTCAAATAAGAAGGGTGGTGGCTCTGGTCCATCGCCGATATGCATGAGTTCGGTTTTGGACCAGCTGATTTTCAGGCCGAGCTGTTTGGTCTCCTCATCAAACACACCGAGGGTCTCCCTGAGCTGGTCAGCGGTCTCACTGAACAGGGTGGTGTCATCGGCGTATTCGAGGCGGCCATGTTTCCGAGCATCGAATACGATGAAGCCACTAGAGGATCCAAAGAGTTATAGACCTTACTCTCTTTTGTGTATCCCTTTCAAAATCCTGGAGAGATTGATCTGCGCTCGTGTCGAACTTATTATCGATCCACCGCTCCCTCAAGAGCAGGCTGGATTTCGGCGGGGAAGATCAACCATGGATCAAGTTACTCTCCTGACTCAGCTACTCGGCCAAGAATTAAGCCGGTGCTGTGTTTGTTCATCTTACCGCAGCCTACGATACCGTTTGGCACCGTGGCCTTACCTGCAAGCTTTTGCCCCTACTGCCGGACAGGCACACGGTCTCTTTGATCATGAACTCGTCCAAAACCGCAGTTTCACCCTTACCGCTGGTGATGGCCCTTCTCTCTTCCAAGTCATTCATAGCGGTTCTACTCGTATGGATTCTTCCTACACCACTGAAAGCAACGTTTGTACGTTTTATGACTAAAACAATTCTTACTTACTAAAGCGTCCCATGTGTGATGTCCGTAGGAGTGTTTTCATGCATATTTCTACCTGCTATCGTAATTTAATCAAGCTGGCGTCGTTAGCAATAGCTAACATGCTAGCATGTTTACGAGTGTCTGTGTTAGTATTATTAACTTACAATGGCATTCTTTTTGTGTTGTTTCACTTTCACAAATTCCTCGGTAAATTCACCAAAGCGTCGCCGTGGAGTTATTGAGTCTGTTTAGCTGATTGGAGAGCTAGCTTGTGCAGCTAGTGGCTCCATGACCATGACTGACCTACACAGTGGCCTAGTGGTTAGAGTGTCCGCCCTGAGATGGGTAGGTTGTGAGTTTTGACCCCGGCCGAGTCATACCAAAGACTATAAAAATGGGACCAGAGTCACATGACCACCATGTGGGGACGTCACCACGTTACCATGAATTGATTAATGTGGACCCCGACTTAAACAGGTTGCAAAACTTATTCGGGTGTTACCATTTAGTGGTCAATTGTACGGAATACGTTTCCATCCATCCATCCATCCATCTTCTTCCGCTTATCCGAGGTCGGGTCGCGGGGGCAGCAGCCTAAGCAGGGAAGCCCAGACTTCCCTCTCCCCAGCCACTTCGTCCAGCTCTTCCTGTGGGACCCCGAGGCGTTCCCAGGCCAGCCGGGAGACATAGTCTTCCCAACGTGTCCTGGGTCTTCCCCGTGGCCTCCTACCGGTTGGACGTGCCCATAACACCTCCCTAGGGAGGCGTTCGGGTGGCATCCTGACCAGATGCCCGAACCACCTCATCTGGCTCCTCTCGATGTGGAGGAGCAGCGGCTTTACTTTGAGCTCCCCCCGGATGACAGAGCTTCTCACCCTATCTCTAAGGGAGAGCCCCGCCACCCGGCGGAGGAAACTCATTTTGACCGCTTGTACCCGTGATCTTGTCCTTTCGGTCATAACCCAAAGCTCATGACCATAGGTGAGGATGGGAACGTAGATCGACCGGTAAATTGAGAGCTTTGCCTTCCGGCTCAGCTCCTTCTTCACCACAACGGATCGATACAGCGTCCGCATTACTGAAGACGCCGCACCGATCCGCCTGTCGATCTCACGATCCACTCTTCCCCCACTCGTGAACAAGACTCCGAGGTACTTGAACTCCTCCACTTGGGGCAAGATCTCCTCCCCAACCCGGAGATGGCACTCCACCCTTTTCCGGGCGAGAACCATGGACTCGGACTTGGAGGTGCTGATTCTCATCCCAGTCGCTTCACACTCGGCTGCGAACCAATCCAGTGAGAGCTGAAGATCCTGGCCAGATGAAGCCATCAGGACCACATCATCTGCAAAAAGCAGAGACCTAATCCTGCAGCCACCAAACCAGATCCCCTCAACGCCTTGACTGTGCCTAGAAATTCTGTCCATAAAAGTTATGAACAGAATCGGTGACAAAGGCCAAGGAATACGTTTCAATCAATCAAAAACCCATTACCTCCCTGCTTGGCACTCAGCATCAAGGGTTGGAATTGGGGGTTAAATCACCAAAAATGATTCCTGATCGTGGCCACCGCTGCTGCCCACTGCTCCCCTCACCTCCCAGGGGGTGAAAAAGGGGATGGGTCAAATGCAGAGGACAAATTTCACCACACCTAGTATGTATGTGACAATCATAGGTACGTTACCTACCTGCTTGGCACTCAGCATCAAGTGTTGGAATTGGGGGTTAAATCACCAAAAGGATTCCCAGGCGTGGCCACTGCTGCTGCCCACTGCTCCCCTCACCTCCCAGTAGGTGAGCAAGGGTGATGGGTCAAATGCAGAGAATAATTTCGCCACACCTAGTGTGTGTGTGTGACAATCATTGGTACTTTAACTTTATAGTAGATGTCAGAAACAGCGGGAGGCAGGGTGCAGGTAAAAAGGTGTCTAATTGCTTCAACCAAAAATAAACAAAAGGCAAGTGCCCCTAAGAAAAGGCATTGAAGCTTAGGGAAGGCTATGCAGAACCAAACAAAAACTGAACTGGCTACAAAGTAAACAAAAACAGAATGCTGGACGACAGCAAAGACTTACTGTTATGTAAAAGAAAAGGGGTAGGATTAAATAAGCTCTGCTTCTACCCTACTCCTTTTCGAACATGTTGAAAAGAGAAACTGGAAATTGTGATGCATCATGTTGTATGCTCGCATGTTCGAAATAAACTCAAACTCAACCAAACTCAACTCAACTTCTGTTTTGCTTGATCTGCCGTTTTACTGCCATGTTACAGACACCGTTTGGAAACAATTAAGGTATATAAATAAACATTTACGTGTAAATAACAACGTATGTACCTGCGACTTATAGTCCGGTGCGACTTATTTATTGGAAAATATTATTTTCTTCCGAAATGTAGTGGGTGTGGCTTATATACAGGTGTGCTCTTGAGTCGGGGAAACACGGTAAGGAATTTACCAACAATGCTGTCTGCTCTACAGAACATGTTCTACCTTAAGCCCCTCCTCTTCCTGTGTCAGCTGTCACTCATCACGTCTGAGCTCCTCGCCCCTCCCCCGTCGCAGGCACGTCGGGTGCCGATCGTCACGGCGACAGCGCGCCACTTTCTGGTAAGCGTTTAGGGCCGAGCGCTGAGGATCTGCCGCAGCAGACCGTGCGCCTGCAGGCGGCATGAATATTTCATGTGGCGCTCGTATGAGAACATTCAAGCTGCCAAACTCTCGCTGATGAAGAGGCCAGCAGTAGCCAGCACACCCATGATCTTCTCCGTGTCCGTCCTGTCTTGTGGGCTGTTTAAAGGCTGTCAAGTGTGTGTGTGTGTGTGTGTGTGTGTGTGTGTGTGTGTGTGTGTGTGTGTGTGTGTGTGTGTGTGTGTGTGTGTGTGTGTGTGTGGAGCCAACAAAGCATTTAAGGATGAAAATGTTGGGCCTGCCACAGTCTTTGTTGGTAAAAGCCAGCGTTTAAGTGAATGTAGAGCATCAAGAAGCACTTGGGGGACAAATGGAGCTCTTGCAGCAGATGTTGAAAACCTCCTGGAACGGTTCCGCGCACTTTGTGAGCTGCCAGGTGGACAGACCGCCAATCAAAGCGGCATCTGTGATGCCTCCGAGAACCCGACTGCTCGTCTTTGAGTCTCTTCAAAAGTGTAAAAGGAAGTGAAGCGGCCGTGTTAAAATGTGGATACTATCACTAAAAACCCTAGTTAATTGATGGGAATAAATATTGGTGCTGTCACGTGGCGGTCGCAGCTTGCTGCGGGGTTGTTCTTCCAACGCAAGAACGGCTCCGGACGACAGCGTAAAGGTAGGAAGTGATTTATTTCTCATAAAACACTCACTACCACAAAACACGAAAATACAACCAAAAAAGGCAAGTGTGCCTAAAACATAAAAAGCTGCTAATTAACAAAAACTAGGACATGGACATGGAAACTTACTTTGTCAAAACGAGACATAAACCGGAGTGACATGACGACAATGCAGGCAGGACGAGTGATGAACAAGGTATGCTTAAATAACAGTGACATGATTGGTGACAGGTGTGTGTGAGTCAAAACGTGAAACAGGTGCGTGACGTGACAGGTGAAAACTAATGGTTGCTATGGTGACCAGACAAGGGAGTGAAAAGACAGAAACTAAACAAAACATGACTTAAAACAAAACATGATAATACAGACATGACAGAGCCCCTCCCTTAAGGACAGATACCAGATGTCCAAGAAAAAAAACTTAACAAAAGTCATGGGAGGGCGGGAGGGGGACATGGCGGTGGGTCGCCAGACCACGTGTCCCCGTATCCACCGGGGCAGAGTTAGGTGGCGGCGGCGAGTGGAACGCCGCTGCAGCAGGCGAGGCGGGCGCCCAGGGAATGGCCACATTCGTGGCCGAATGGGAGGTGGGCGCACTTGGCGTGGCGGGCGACCAGGTAGCGGCCATATCCGTGGCCGACGAGGAGGCAGGCCCGTCGTCATCGTGGCAGGCGTGGCTTGGCGTGGTGAGTCAGGCGGCGAAGCTCGGCGTGGCGCGTCAGGCGGCGAAGCTCGGCGTGGCGCGTCAGGCGGCGAAGCTCGGCGTGGGTCTTGGTATAGGTCTTGGTCTTGGCGTGGGTCTTGGTCTTGGCATGGCGGGTCTTGGTCTTGGCATGGCGGGTCTTGGTCTTGGCATGGCGGGTCTTGGTCTTGGCATGGCGGGTCTTGGTCTTGGTCTAGGTCTTGGCATGGTAAAAGACTGGTGGTGGCGGCCGTGAGGGAGGCTGTGGCTTGACATGGTGAAGCTGAGTCACCCCACCAGTGCAGTTCCCAGCCCTAGCCCCCCCCCCCCTCAAGGAGCGGATACCAGACGCGCTCCCTGCGGTCTGGAACTCTCTTTAAGGGTGGGTGGGGGAAGGTATGGAGGGGGGCAGAATCCTCCCCATTAAATTGTCCAGAAAATCTATTCACCACCCCCACTTTAGACTGGGTGTGAAAAAATCTAAATTTAGGAAAAAAATTCCAGACAAGGGAGTGAAAAGACAGAAACTAAACAAAACATGACTTAAAACAAAACATGATAATACAGACATGACAGGTGCAAAGTATGTACTTATAGAGCCACACCTGTCAGAATAATTGTATATAAGTTATCACATAACTTGTTTTCCCATGAGTTCAGGCTGCCCTGCGAGAAGACAAAAGCTGTCTTTGTCCTTATCAAGCAAAAGGCCTGCCGCTTGTAAACCTCCACTGTGTGCGATGGGATGCGACGTGGAGGTGTCGGTCTCCCTGATCTATTGGACAGCCACAGGAAGACCTTGTCACGACCCGAGATCTACAAAGCAGAGAGGGAGCAGACCTGACCTCGCTCTGGGCACCTTTTCTTTGAACTGTTTATGACCGAGTGTAACAGCTGTTTATGACCACCTCCCCTTAGAAGCAGCTGCGTAATGTAATGTAATGTAATGTCATCAGGAAATGCCCAAATAAAGGAGGAGGCGTGGCGCTCCCTCGTCAGAGCGTGGGACGACACTGTACAAGGGTACAGGTCTACGAGAATCTCCTCATGAGCTAAATTGAATCCTGTCTCTGTTTGATTTCTTTGCTTCTTGTCTTGTCTAATAGATGTCATCGGTGTTTGAACCTGACAACAACCACTACATTTTAGAAGAAAAAATATTTTCCATATATTAGCCCCACCAGAATATAAGTCGCAGATATATGCTTGTTGTGAAATGACTTATTTACACAAAAATGTTTATTTTTCCAAACAGTATCTGTCACGCAGCAGTAAAACGGCTGGTCAAACAAAACGTCAGTCATCGTCACGGACCCACTAGTTCCGCGGGCTAGCTCTCCAATCAGCTAAACAGACTTGATTACTTTTGTATGCTAACATAAACACGTCAAAGGAGAACTACTAGCATACTTCTAAGATGGCGCCAAGTAACAAAATCCATGATTATTAGTTAAAAAAGTAAAACACTTGTAAAATACTGGCAAAACACGTTACCATGCAATTTACATGCTAACAGGGGAAGAGCTAGCATACTTCTAAGATGGCACCAAGTAACAAAATACATGATTATTAGCTTAGAAATACCAAAATTAGCTGAAATGCTCACAAAAAAACGTTAACATGTTATTGTCCGCATGCTAACATTGATATGCAAACAGGGGGAAGAGCTAGCATACTTTTAAAATGGGCCCAAATAACAAAATCCCTGATTATTAGTTTAAAAATAACAAAATTGGCTAAAATTGCTAGCAAAAAAATGTTACCATGTTATTGTTAGCATGCTAACATTAAGATGCTAACAGGGGAACAGGTAGCATACTTCTAACATGGCGCCAAGTAAAAAGAAATCCTTAATTATTTGGTTAAAAGGGACAAAGTTAGCTACAATTAGCAAAAAGGCTAGCATACTTGTATTACGGAATTACTGGAATTTTGGGAAAACCGGGAATTTAACAACTTCATATTTTGTCCTGACTAAGAGGAATGTTTTGACGGCGGAACGGTTGAAGTGGGTTGAAAAATGTGGAAGGCGTAGTCGACAGAAAACAGGGTGGAAATAGAGCTTTGGAAAACCAGGAATTCTGGAAAATCCTGGAATTTTTTTGAACTCGAAAAATAAGTAACTTGAATTTCCAAAATGGTGGAATGTGTTGAAGGTGGAATAGTTTGAATAGGTTGAATAATGTACAATTAGAAACAATTTGAAATTCATTTTGAATGGGAAAAATAAAAACAAATAGGAATTATGGGAAATCCGGGAATTTTTTTTGTAATTGTTCGAGTACAGCACATCATTTGCGAAAAGGCTCAATATTTGGAAGTTGTAACGATACGAATTGGATGACAAATTGTGGGAATTGTGGAATGTAGAAAAATTCCAGAAAATTAGGAAATTTCGAGAAAAAGGGGATTTTTTTTTTAAATTGCTAAAAAAAAACTTGAATGTTCTAAATGACTTCAAATAGTTGGTGTTGGAATTTTTTTCCAAATCGTTCGAGAAACGTTGAAGTAGTAACATTTGCAATTGAGAAATGGTATCACGGAACTCCTGGAATTTCGGGAAAACTAGGAATTTTTCCAGTTAAAAAAATAACTTTGTTTTTTTGTCCCGATTAAGAGGAATTTTTTGACGGCGGAACGATTGAAGTGGGTTGAAAAATGTGGAAGCAGTAGTCGACAGAAAAAAGGGTGGAAATCGAGCTTTGGAAAACCAGGAATTCTGGAAAATACTGGAATTTTTTTAACTGGAAAAAAGAGTGATTTGAATTGAAAGAATGGTGGAATGTGTTGAAGGTGGAATGGTTTGAATAGGTTGAATAATGTACAATTAGAAACAATTTGCAATTCATTTTGAATGGGAAAAATTTAAAAAAAATAGGAATTATGGGAAATCCGGGAATTTTTTTTTTTAATTGTTCGAGTACAGCACATAATTTGCGAAAAGGCTGAATATTTGGAAGTTGTAACGATACGAATTGGATGAAAAATTGTGGGAATTGTGGAACGTAGAAAAATTCCAGAAAATTAGGAAATTTCGAGAAAAAGGGGATTTTTTTTAAAATTGCTAAAAAAAAACTTGAATGTTCTAAATGACTTAAATTAGTTGGTGTCGGAATTTTTCCAAATCGTTCGAGAAACGTTGAAGTAGTAACATTTGCAATTGAGAAATGGTATCACGGAACTCCTGGAATTTCGGGAAAACTAGGAATTTTTCCAGTTAAAAAAATAACTTTGTTTTTTTGTCCCGATTAAGAGGAATTTTTTGACAGCAGAACGATTGAAGTGGGTTGAAAAATGTGGAAGCAGAGGGTGGAAATAGAGCTTTGGAAAACCAGGAATTCTGGAAAATCCTGGAATTTTTTTAACTCCAAAAAAGAGTGATTTGAATTGAAAGAATGGTGGAATGTGTTGAAGGCGGAATGGTTTGAATAGGTTGAAAAATGTGGGAGTTGTGGAAGTTAGAAAAATGTACAATTCATTTTGAATGGGAAAAATTAAGAAAAAAAAGGAATTATGGGAAATCCGGGAATTTTTTTAACTGGAAAAAAGAGTGATTTGAATTGAAAGAATGGTGGAATGTGTTGAAGGTGGAATGGTTTGAATAGGTTGAAAAATGTGGGAGTTGTGGAAGTTAGAAAAATGTACAATTCATTTTGAATGGGAAAAATTAAGAAAAAAAAGGAATTATGGGAAATCCGGGAATTTTTTTTAGAATTGTTGAAGTACAGCACATCATTTGCGAAAAGGCTGAATATTTGGAAGTTGTAACAATACGAATTGGATGAAAATTGTGGGAATTGTGGAACTTGGAAAAATGTCTTGTTCATTTCAATGGGAATTTCCAGGAAATTAGAACATTTCCAGAAAAAGGGGATTTTTTTTTTTAATTGCTAAAAAAAAACTTGAATTTTCTAAATGAAATTTGAAATTTGAAAACCAAATCGTACCAAAAGTGAGGCGCATGTAAACCAAAGTAAAGAACAACTATCCACCTACTCAGTGACCTAGTGGTTAGAGTGTCCGCCCTGACATGGGTAGGTTGTGAGTTCAAACCCCGAGTCATACCAAAGACTATAAAAATGTGAGCCATTACCTCCCTGCTTGGCACTCAGCATAAAGGCTTGGAATTGGGGGTTAAATCACCAAAAAAGATTCCCGGGCGCGGCCACCGCTGCTGCTCACTGCTCCCCTCACCTCCCAGGGGGTGATGAAGGGTGATGGGTCAAATGCAGAGAATAATTTCACCACACCTAGTGTGTGTGTGTGTGTGTGTGTGTGTGTGTGTGTGTGTGTGTGTGTGTGTGTGTGTGTGTGTGTGTGTGTGTGTGTGTGTGTGTGTGTGTGACAATCATTATTTTACTTTTGACTTTTCTATTATTCATGTGGTAAACACACACACCCTCATGCACCTCATCTAGAATTCGTGTCGTCGCCACGGCAACCGGCTAAACTGAGATAACATTGGACTTTGTTCACTTCCAAGAACATGATGGGATGTCCTCCCCCTTTTTTCCCATCATGCTCTCTGCCCGACGTGAGCGCGTGCACCTAACCTACTTCCTGCTGGTGCGTGTCTGCACGCCGCCCAGCCACGTTTGATCGATCGCTCCGGACATCCCGCTAATGACTCGCCGCTACGAGCCGCGCCTGTCGCTTCCCACTCGGCGAGGCCTGTGATTGGCCGGGACGCGCGCGGCATGTGCGGCGGGGATGGCGCTCGGCTCGCGGCGCAGGTAGTGGACTCGAACGTCGGGCCAGATCTGGTGAGCACGCGTTACGTGTAGGAGCCTGTTGGAGTTGTCTTCACAAGCCCTCACACACCAGTCCAGGACCTGAACGCACACCAGTCCAGGACCTAAACACACATCAGTCCAGGGCCCGAACACACACCAGTCCAGGACCTGAACACACACCAGTCCAGGACCTGAACACACACTAGTCCGGGACCTGAACACACACTAGTCCAGGACCCGAACGCACACCAGTCCAGGACCCGAACGCACACCAGTCCGGGACCCGAACGCACACTAGTCCAGGACTCGAACACACGGGACCTGAACGCACACAAGTCCAAGACCTGAACGCACACCAGTCCAGGACCCGAACGCACACCAGTCCAGGACTCGAACACACGGGACCTGAACGCACACCAGTCCAAGACCTGAACGCACACCAGTCCAGGACCTAAACACACACCAGTCCAGTACCTGAACATGCACGCCAGTCTAGGACCTGAACGCACACCAGTCTGGGACCTGAACACACACCAGTAAAAGACCTGAACGCACACCAGTCCGGGACCTGAACACACACCAGTAAAGGACCTGAACGCACACCAGTCCAGGACCTGAAAACACACCTGAATGCACACCAGTCCAGGACCCGAACGCACACCAGTCCAGGACCTCAACACACACCAGTCCAGGACCTGAACACACACCAGTCCAGGACCTGAATACACACCAGTCCAGGACCTGAACACACACCAGTCCAGGACCTCAACACACACCAGTCCAGGACCTGAACACACACCAGTCCAGGACCTGAACACACACCAGTCCAGGACCTGAACACACACCAGTCCAGGACCTGAATACACACCAGTCCAGGACCTGAACACACACCAGTCCAGTACCTGAACATGCACGCCAGTCTAGGACCTGAACACACACCAGTAAAGGGACCTGAACACACACCAGTAAAAGGACCTGAACGCACACCAGTCCGGGACCTGAAAACACACCTGAATGCACACCAGTCCGGGACCTGAACACACACCAATCCAGGACCTGAACACACACAAGTTTGGGACCTGAACACACTCATCCGGATTTTGGTGGCATTGATCACGGCGACCTTTGACCTCTAATGATCACTACAGCAACTTCAAAGATGCCATCTTTATTTAGACACCGTGTGTGTGTGTGTGTGTGTGTGTGTGTGTGTGTGTGTGTGTGTGTGTGTGTGTGTGTGTGTGTGTGTGTGTGTGTGTGTGTGTGTGTGTGTGTGTGTTCGTGTGTGTGTGTGTGTGTGTGTGCGTGTGTGTGTGTGTGTGTGTGTGTTATGTAAGAGTCCATGCTGTGATTTGTGATATGATGATGCTTTGTTCCCACGCATGGAAAGATCAACACACTAAAGAGTCCGTGTGTGTGTGTGTGTGTGTGTGTGTGTGTGTGTGTGTGTGTGTGTGTGTGTGTGTGTGTGTGTGTGTGTGTGTGTGTGTGTGTGTGTGTGTATGTGTGTGTGTGTTTGTGTGTGTGTGTGTGTGTGTGATCATTAATCGGTTCATCATCAGATGGCTGATAGTGTGTGAGATGTTCTCTTAATGTGGGACATGAGGCCTCAAGCATGTCATCTCAAGTAACACACACACACACACACACACACACACACACACACACACACACACACACACACACACACACACTTAGTTTTCTGGCCCATTCAGCAAAAAGCAGCAGTAGTAGGAAGGGTTGGACAGAGAGGTTCGCCACACACAGACAGGAGGTCTCACTCTGTGACACACACACACACACACACACAAACAGACACAAGTACAAACACACACACACACACACACAGACACAAGTACAAACACACACACACACAAACAGACAGTTTGTTTGTGTGTGTGTGTATTTGTGTGTGTGTGTGTGTGTTTGTACTTGTGTCTGTTTGTGTGTGTTTGTGTTTGTGTGTGTGCGTGTGTGTGTCCACTACGCATTGGCGGCCAAAGGAGGAGATCAGCAACACGACAAGTTTGCTCTTCCAGAAACATTTTTCATCACAAAGTGTCAAAATATTAGCTGTGCTGTCAAGGCTGCATGCTAACTAGCACGCTCTGCACCATTGTGCACTGACACACACACACACACACACACACACACACACACACACACACACACACACACACACACACACACAGTGAGCCGTATCGTGTTGGACGTCCATATTTGGAGGCGTCTCATGAATACGACTGACTCGTGCTGCTGACTCATCATCATCATCATCCTCATCATGGTGGTGGTATCAACATTTAGGGAACAAATGGCGGACAGCGGCGCCGCGAAGACGAGTGGGAGGAGCCGCCATGAGACGCTGACCATGAGTCAACATGTTGAGGAGCCCATGGTTCCTGGTTGCCATGCCAACATGCCAACACACTGTCCACAAGTAGCGGCCAACTTGTTGTTGTTTGTGATTTGTCCTTACGAGGCAGCTCGTTAGCCGTGCGGTGTATTATTATCATCGGAGGGGAGAGTCGGCCCAGGTTGTTGAGTCCGAGTGAAGAGAGAATTGAAGTTTAAGATTTGTGAGAGGGAACCGATCCATCTGAAGGTCGAAGAGATCCCTGAAATAGCTTTTGTCCACAGACATTGCCTTGGCGGGTATCGAAACTGAAAGTTAACTCCTGACACCATTCAACTATCAAAACAATACATGTAGAGCGCGTAGATGACGGGACGGGGTGAGCTCAACGTGTGTCAACATTTCTACAAACTGTGGACATGTTGGCGACACACAGACCAGACCTGGCAAGAACTCTTCTAACAATTCATCTAGGTCATCATTTTGCTGCCAAAACCTGTTCCTGGGACTCCTTGGCCATGTCAGGCGAACAGCAACAGCAGTTAGTCGCCCCACTCTAGCTGAACACACACCAGTCCAAAACCTGAACACACGAATGAACACACACGAGTCCGGGATATGAACACACACAAGTTTGCAACCTGAACACACTTGCATCCAGGACCTGAACACACACCAGTCCAAAACCTGAACACACGAATGAACACACACGAGTCCGGGATATGAACACACACAAGTTTGCAACCTGAACACACTTGCATCCAGGACCTGAACACACACCAGTCCAAAACCTGAACACACGAATGAACACACACGGGTCCGGGACCTGAAAAAACACAAGCCTGCAGCCTGAACACACACAAATATTGGACCTGAACACCTAAACACACGAATGAACACACACGAGTCCGGGATATGAACACACACACAAGTTTGCAACCTGAACGCACTTGCATCCAGGACCTGAACACACACAAGTCCAAAACCTCAACACACATGAAACAGGTACCTGAACACACACAAACACACAGAAGCCTGGAACCTGAACACACAAGAGTCCGGGATCTGAACAAACACAAGTTTGCAGCCTGAACACACACTAGCCTGGGACCTGAACACACACGAGTCTGGGACCTAAACACACGAGTGAACGCACACAAGTCCAGGACGTGAACAAACACGAGTCCGCAACCTGAACACACACGAGTCTGGGACCTAAACACACGAGTGAACGCACACAAGTCCAGGACGTGAACAAACACGAGTCCGCAACCTGAACACACACGAGTCTGGGACCTAAACACACGAGTGAACGCACACAAGTCCAGGACGTGAACAAACACGAGTCCGCAACCTGAACACACACGAGTCTGGGACCTAAACACACGAGTGAACGCACACAAGTCCAGGACGTGAACAAACACGAGTCCACAACCTGAACACACACGAGTCTGGGACCTAAACACACGAGTGAATGCACACAAGTCCAGGACTTGAACAAACACGAGTCCGCAACCTGAACACACACTAGTCTGGGACCTGAACACACACAAGTCTGGGACCTAAACACACAAGTGAATGCACACGAGTCCGGGACGTGAACAAACACGAGTCCGCAACCTAAACACACACACAAGTTCGCAACCTGAACACACTTGAATCCAGGACCTGAACACACACGAGTCCAAAACCTGAACACACATGAAACTGGTACCTGAACACACACAAACACACACGAGTCCGGGATCTGAAAACACACAAGTTTGCAGCCTGAACACACACTAGTCTGGGACCTGAACACACACAAGCCTGGGACCTAAACACACAAGTGAACGCACACGAGTCCGGGACGTGAACAAACACGAGTCCGCAACCTGAACACACACAAGTTCGCAACCTGAACACACTTGAATCCAGGACCTGAACACACACGAGTCCAAAACCTGAACACACATGAAACTGGTACCTGAACACACACAAACACACAGAAGTCCGGGACCTGAACACACAAGAGTCCGGGATCTGAAAACACACAAGTCCGGGACCTGAACAAAAACACAAGTTTGCAGCCTGAACACACACTAGTCTGGGACCTAAACACACAAGTGAACGCACACGAGTCCAGGACGTGAACAAACACGAGTCCGCAACCTGAACACACACCAGTCCAAAACCTGAACACACGAATGAACACACACGAGTCCGGGATATGAACACACACAAGTTTGCAACCTGAACACACTTGCATCCAGGACCTGAACACACACCAGTCCAAAACCTGAACACACGAATGAACACACACAAGTCCGGGACCTGAACACACACAAATCTTGGACCTGAACACCTAAACACACGAATGAACACACACGAGTCCGGGACATGAACACATACAAGTTTGCAACCTGAACGCACTTGCATTCGAGCAGTCAAAACAATGACTTGCCTGCTCTGTGTCCGTGCTGGCTCTCTCAAGTTCAATTTAATTCTCCTTCTCAGCAAGCTTCTCCATGATGTGATCCATCTTGCGATTCAGTTCACAAATTGCCGCAGTCTGTGTACCCACAGCCCGGCCCAATCCTTCCATTGCGACGAACAGCCGTTGGGCTCCTTGAGTGGCTGCCATCGTCTTCCGAATTTGACGATACACCAGAGCAACGCCCAGCCCAATCAGCAGGTGCCCCGCGATCACGGTTCCAAATAGGTAAATATCTTCCACGTCCTCGATGGAAAGGACTGAGAGGCACATGATTCTCCATTTATCACAGGAGTCTCTCACGTACCCCGCAGCAATGGTTCCATCAGGGCAGCCATTGATTGATTGATTGATTGATTGAGACTTTTATTAGTAGGTTGCACAGTGAAGTACATATTCCGTACGATTGACCACTAAATGGCAGAGGTGTGGACTCGGGTCACATGACTTGGACTTGAGTGGGCCGGCACGCTGTTTATATGGAGAAAAAGCGGTCATGACGAAAGGCTGTCCTCACTCAGGTCCGCATGGACCTGGAGGGGGCGTGCCTTGTTGTCCGGCTGGAAATGGGGAGAAAGTCGGGAGAATGGTTGTCCCGGGAGATTTTCGGGAGAGACATTTAATTTTCGGGAGCCTCCCGGAAAATTCGGAAGGGTTGGCAAGTATGTCTATAAGTGACCAGACGCCCGAGATCAAAACTGGGAATATAATCCCAGAGAAGGGGGAAAAACGGTCAGCTATTTTTAAGTTGAAGAAACAATATGATGAGGTTATATATACATGCGTATATCCTACATAAACAATGTATGAATACATTAGATATCTATATATCTTAGGGACCTATAGACTGTATCCAACCCTAACCCTAACCCTAACCCTAACCCCTAACCCCGAACCCTAACCCTAACCCTACATAAACAATGCATGAATGCATTAGATATCTATATATCTTAGGGACCGATAGACTGTATCTAACCCTAACCCTAACCCTAATCCTAACCCAAACCCCAACCCCAACCCAAACCCTAACCCTAACCTGACACAACCCTAGCCCTAGCGCTAACCCTAGCCCTAAACCCCAACCCTAGCTCTAACCCTAACCAACTCTTTTTCTTTATGCCTAATCCTAACCATAATCCTAACCCCAACCCCAACCCTAACCCCTAACCCCTAACCCTAACCCTAACCCTAACCCTAAACAATATGATGAGGTTATATATACATGTGTGTATCCTACATAAACAATGTATGAATACATTATATATCTATATATCTTAGGGACCGATAGACTGTATCTAATTCTAACCCTAACCCTAATCCTAATCCTAACCCTAACCCCAACCCCAACCCTAACCGTAACACAACCCTAGCCCTAACCGTAACCCTAACCCTAATTCTAAACCCCAACCCCAACCCTAGCCCTAACCCTAACGAACCCTTTTTTATGCCTAACCCTAACTCTAATCCTAAACTTAACCCTAATCCTAACCCCAACTCGAACCCTAACCCCTAAACCTAACCCTAACCCTAACCCTAAACAATATGATGAGGTTATATATACATGCGTATATCCTACATAAACAATGTATAAATATATTAGAAATCTATATATTTTAGGGACCTATAGACTGTATCTAACCCTAACCCGAACCCTAATCCTAACCCTAACACAACCCTAGCCCTAACCCAAACCCTAACCCCAACCCTAACCCTAAACCCCAACCCTAGCCCAAACCCTAACCAACTCTTTTTCTTTATGCCTAACCCTAACCCTAATCCTAATCCTAACCCTAACCCTAATCCTAACCCTATCCACAACCCCAACCCCAACCCTAACCCTAATCCTAACCCTAACCCCAACCCCAACCCTAACCCTAACCCTAACCCTAACCCTAATCCTAAACCCCAACCCTAACCCTTAAAAAACGGTCAGCTATTTTTAAGTTATAGAAACAATAGGATGAAGTTATATATACATGCGTATATCCTACATAAACAATGTATGAGTACATTAGAAATCTAAATATTTTAGGGACCGATAGACTGTATCTAACCCTAACCCTAACCCTAATCCTAACCCAAACACAACCCTAGCCCTAACCCAAACCCTAACCCCAACCCTAGCCCAAACCCTAACCAACTCTTTTTCTTTATGCCTAACCCTAACCCTAATCCTAATCCTAACCCTAATCCTAACCCTATCCCCAGCCCCAACCCTAACCCTAATCCTAACCCTAACCCCAACCCCAACCCTAACCTTAATCCTAAACCCCAAACCTAACCCTAAAAAACCGGTCAGTTATTTTGAAGTTGAAGAAACAATATGATGAGGTTATATATACATGCGTATATCCGACATAAAAAATGTATGAAGACATTAGATATCTATATATCTTAGGGACTTATAGACTGTATCTAACCCTAACCCCAACCCTAACCCTAACACAAAGCCTAACCTTAACCCTAACCCTAACTGTAACACAACCCTAACCCTAACCCTAACCCTAAGCCTAACCCAAAACAATATGATGAGGTTATATATACATGCGTATATCCTACATAAACAATGTATGAATACATTAAAAATCCATATATCTTAGGGACCGATAGAATGTATCTAACAATAACCCTAATCCTAACCCTAACACAACCCTAGCCCTAACCCTAACCCGACCCAAACCCTAAACACCAACCCTAGCCCAAACCCTAACCAACTCTTTTTCTTTATGCCTAACCCTAACCCTAATGCTAACCCTAATCCTAACCCGATCCCCAACCCCAACCCTAACCCTAACCCCAACCCCAACCCTAACCCTAATCCTAAACCCCAACCCTAACCCTAACCCTAACCCTAAAAAAACGGTTAGCTATTTTTAAGTTAAAGAAACAATATGATGAGGTTATATATACATGCGTATATCCTACATAAACAATGTATGAATACATTAGATATCTATATATCTTAGGGGCCGATAGACTGTATCTAACCCTATCCCTAACCCTAACTCTAATCCTAACCCTAACCCCAACCCCAACCCTAACCCTAACCCTAACCCTAACCCTAACCCTAACCCTAACCCTAAACCTAACCCTAACCGTAACACAACCCTAACTCCAACCCCAACCCCAGCCCTAAACCAAACCCTAATCCTAAACCCCAACTCTAGCCATAACCCTAACCAACTCTTTTTCTTTATGCCTAACCCTAACCCTAACCCTAATTCTAATCCTAACCCCAACCCTAAACCTAACCCCAACTCCAACCCCAACCCTAACCCTAATCCTAAACCCCAACCCTAACCCTAACCCTAACCCTAACCCTAACCCTAAAAAAACGGTCGGCTATTTTTAAGTTAAAGAAGCAATATGATGAGGTTATATATCCATCCATCCATCCATCTTCTTCCGCTTATCCGAGGTCGGGTCGCGGGGGCAGCAGCTTAAGCAGGGAAGCCCAGACTTCCCTCTCCCCAGCCACTTCGTCCAGCTCTTCCTGTGGGACCCCGAGGCGTTCCCAGGCCAGCCGGGAGACATAGTCTTCCCAACGTGTCCTGGGTCTTCCCCGCGGCCTCCTACCGGTGGGACGTGCCCTAAACACCTCCCTAGGGAGGCGTTCGGTTGGAATCCTGACCAGATGCCCGAACCACCTCATCTGGCTCCTCTCGATGTGGAGGAGCAGCGGCTTTACTTTGAGCTCCTCCCGGATGGCAGAGCTTCTCACCCTATCTCTAAGGGAGAGCCCCGCCACCCGGCGGAGGAAACTCATTTCGGCCGCTTGTACCCGTGATCTTGTCCTTTCGGTCATAACCCAAAGCTCATGACCATAGGTGAGGATGGGAACGTAGATCGACCGGTAAATTGAGAGCTTTGCCTTCCGGCTCAGCTCCTTCTTCACCACAACGGATCGATACAGCGGCCGCATTACTGAAGACGCCGCACCGATCCGCCTGTCGATCTCACGATCCACTCTTCCCCCACTCGTGAACAAGACTCCAAGGTACTTGAACTCCTCCACTTGGGGCAAGATCTCCTCCCCAACCCGGAGATGGCACTCCACCCTTTTCCGGGCGAGAACCATGGACTCGGACTTGGAGGTGCTGATTCTCATCCCAGTCGCTTCACACTCAGCTGCGAACCGATCCAGTGAGAGCTGAAGATCCTGGCCAGATGAAGCCATCAGGACCACATCATCTGCAAAAAGCAGAGACCTAATCCTGCAGCCACCAAACCAGATCCCCTCAACGCCTTGACTGCGCCTAGAAATTCTGTCCATAAAAGTTATGAACAGAATCGGTGACAAAGGGCAGCCTTGGCGGAGTCCAACCCTCACTGGAAACGTGTCCGACTTACTACCGGCAATGCGGACCAAGCTCTGGCACTGATCATACAGGGAGTGGACTGCCACAATCAGACAGTCCGATACCCCGTACTCTCTGAGCACTCCCCACAGGACTTCCCGAGGGACATGGTCGAATGCCTTCTCCAAGTCCACAAAACACATGTAGACTGGTTGGGCAAACTCCCATGCACCCTCAAGGACCCTGCCGAGAGTATAGAGCTGGTCCACAGTTCCACGACCAGGACGAAAACCACACTGTTCCTCCTGAATCCGAGGTTCGACTATCCGGCGTAGCCTCCTCTCCAGTACACCTGAATAGACCTTACCGGGAAGGCTGAGGAGTGTGATCCCACGATAGTTAGAACACACCCTCCGGTTCCCCTTCTTAAAGAGAGGAACCACCACCCCGGTCTGCCAATCCAGAGGTACCGCCCCCGATGTCCACGCGATGCTGCAGAGTCTTGTCAACCAAGACAGCCCCACAGCATCCAGAGCCTTAAGGAACTCCGGGCGGATCTTATCTACCCCAGGGGCCTTGCCACCGAGGAGTTTTTTAACTACCTCAGCAACCTCAGCCCCAGAAATAGGAGAGCCCACCACAGACTCCCCAGGCACTGCTTCCTCATAGGAAGACGTGTTGGTGGGATTGAGGAGGTCTTCGAAGTATTCCCTCCACCGATCCACAACATCCGCAGTCGAGGTCAGCAGAACACCATCCTCGCCATACACGGTGTTGATAGTGCACTGCTTCCCCTTCCTGAGGCGGCGGATGGTGGACCAGAATTGCTTCGAAGCCGTCCGGAAGTCGTTTTCCATGGCCTCACCGAACTCCTCCCATGTCCGAGTTTTTGCCTCTGCGACCGCTGAAGCCGCACACCGCTTGGCCTGTCGGTACTTGTCCGCTGCCTCAGGAGTCCTATGAGCCAAAAGAACCCGATAGGACTCCTTCTTCAGCTTGACGGCATCCCTCACCGCCGGTGTCCACCAACGGGTTCTAGGATTACCGCCACGACAAGCACCAACTACCTTACGGCCACAGCTCCAATCAGCCGCCTCGACAATAGAGGCGCGGAACATGGTCCATTCGGACTCAATGTCCAGCACCTCCCTCGTGACATGTTCAAAGTTCTTCCGGAGGTGGGAATTGAAACTCTCTCTGACAGGAGACTCTGCCAGACGTTCCCAGCAAACCCTCACTATGCGTTTGGGCCTGCCAGGTCTGTCCGGCATCTTCCCCCACCATCGCAGCCAACTCACCACCAGGTGGTGATCGGTAGAAAGCTCCGCCCCTCTCTTCACCCGAGTGTCCAAAACATGAGGCCGCAAATCCGATGACACAACTACAAAGTCGATCATGGAACTGCGGCCTAGGGTGTCCTGGTGCCAAGTGCACATATGGACACCCTTATGTTTGAACATGGTGTTCGTTATGGACAATCTGTGACGGGCACAAAAGTCCAATAACAAAACACCGCTCGGGTTCAGATCCGGGCAGCCATTCTTCCCAATCACGCCTCTCCAGGTTTCACTGTCGCTGCCAACATGAGCATTGAAGTCCCCCAGTAGAACGAGGGAATCCCCCGGGGGAGCACTCTCAAGTACTCCCTCAAGTGAATCCAAAAAGGGTGGGTACTCTGAGCTGCGGTTTGGCGCGTAAGCGCAAACCACAGTCAGGACCCGTTCCCCCACCCGAAGGCGGAGGGAAGCTACCCTCTCGTCCACCGGGTTGAACTCCAACGTACAGGCTCTGAGCCGGGGGGAAACAAGAATTGCCACCCCAGCCCGTCGCCTCTCACTGCCGGCAACGCCAGAGTGGAAGAGAGTCCAGCCCCTCTCGAGAGAACTGGTTCCAGAGCCCTTGCTGTGCGTCAAAGTGAGTCCGACTATATCTAGCCGGAACTTCTCCACCTCGCGCACTAGCTCAGGCTCCTTCCCCCCCAGCGAGGTGACGTTCCACGTCCCAAGAGCTAGCTTCTGTAGCCGAGGATCGGACCGCCAAGTGCCCTGCCCTCGGCTGCCGCCCAGCTCACATCGCACCCGACCTCTATGACCCCTGCTATGGGTGGTGAGTCCATTGGAGGGGGAACCCACGTTGCCTCTTCGGGCTGTGCCCGGCCGGGCCCCATGGGGACAGGCCCGGCCACCAGGCGCTCGCCATTAGGGTTAGGGTTAGATACAGTCTATCGGTCCCTAAGATATATAGATTTCTAATGTATTCATACATTGTTTATGTAGGATATACGCATGTATATATAACCTCATCATATTGTTTCTTTAACTTAAAAATAGCCGACCGTTTTTTTAGGGTTAGGGTTGGGGTTTAGGATTAGGGTTAGGGTTAGGGTTAGGGTTGGGGTTGGTGTTAGGATTAGGGTTGGGGTTGGGGTTAGGGTTAGGGTTAGGATTAAGATTAGGGTTAGGCATAAAGAAAAAGAGTTCTTTAGGGTTTGGGCTAGGGTTGGGGTTTAGGGTTAGGGTTAGGGTTAGGGTTGGGGTTAGGATTAGGGTTAGGGTTGGGGTTGGGGTTAGGGTTAGGGTTAGGGTTAGGGTTAGGGTTAGGATTAGGGTTAGGGTTAGGGTTAGGGTTAGGGTTGGGGTTGGGTTTAGCGTTAAGGTTAGGGTTAGGTTTAGGGTTAGGGTTAGGTTAGGTACAGTCCATAGGTCCCTATGATGTATAGATATCTAATGTATTCATACATTGTTTATGTAGGATATACGCATGTATATATAACCTCATCAATCAATCAATCAATCAATCAATGTTTATTTATATAGCCCTAAATCACAAGTGTCTCAAAGGGCTGCACAAGCCACAACGACATCCTCGGTATAGCCCACATAAGGGCAAGGAAAAACTCACCCCAGTGGGACGTCGATGTGAATGACTATGAGAAACCTTGGAGAGGACCGCATATGTGGGTAACCCCCCCCCCTCTAGGGAGACCGAATGCAATGGATGTCGAGTGGGTCTAACATAATATTGTGAGAGTCCAGTCCATAGTGGATCCAGCATAACAGTAAGAGTCCAGTCCACAGTGGGGTCAGCAGGAAACCATCCCGAGCGGAGACGGGTCAGCAGCGCAGAGATGTTCCCAACCAATATACAGGCGAGCATCATATTGTTTCTTTAACTTAAAAATAGCCGACCGTGTTTTTAGGGTTAGGGTTGGGGTTTAGGATTAGGGTTAGGGTTAGGGTTAGGATTAGGGTTGGGGTTGGGGTTGGTGTTAGGATTAGGGTTGGGGTTGGGGTTAGGGTTAGGGTTAGGATTAAGTTTAGGGTTAGGCATAAAGAAAAAGAGTTCTTTAGGGTTTGGGCTAGGGTTGGGGTTTAGGGTTAGGGTTAGGGTTGGGGTTAGGATTAGGGTTAGGGTTGGGGTTAGGGTTAGGGTTAGGGTTAGGGTTAGGGTTAGGGTTAGGATTAGGGTTAGGGTTAGGGTTAGGGTTGGGGTTAGGGTTAGGCATAAAGAAAAAGAGTTGGTTAGGGTTTGGGCTATGGTTGGGGTTTAGGGTTAGCGTTAGGGTTGGGGTTGGGGTTAGGATTAGGGTTAGGGTTGGGGTTAGGGTTAGATACAGTCTATCGGTCCCTAAGATATATAGATTTCTAATGTATTCATACATTGTTTATGTAGGATATACGCATGTATATATAACCTCATCATATTGTTTCTTTAACTTAAAAATAGCCGACCGTTTTTTTAGGGTTAGGGTTGGGGTTTAGGATTAGGGTTAGGGTTAGGGTTAGGGTTAGGGTTGGGGTTGGTGTAAGGATTAGGGTTGGGGTTGGGGTTAGGGTTAGGGTTAGGATTAAGATTAGGGTTAGGCATAAAGAAAAAGAGTTCTTTAGGGTTTGGGCTAGGGTTGGGGTTTAGGGTTAGGGTTAGGGTTGGGGTTAGGATTAGGGTTAGGGTTGGGGTTGGGGTTAGGGTTAGGGTTAGGGTTAGGGTTAGGGTTAGGGTTAGGGTTAGGGTTAGGATTAGGGTTAGGGTTAGGGTTAGGGTTGGGGTTAGGGTTAGGCATAAAGAAAAAGAGTTGGTTAGGGTTTGGGCTATGGTTGGGGTTTAGGGTTAGCGTTAGGGTTGGGGTTGGGGTTAGGATTAGGGTTAGGGTTGGGGTTAGGGTTAGATACAGTCTATCGGTCCCTAAGATATATAGATTTCTAATGTATTCATACATTGTTTATGTAGGATATACGCATGTATATATAACCTCATCATATTGTTTACGGTTAGGGTTAGGTTTAGGGGTTAGGGTTAGGGTTGGGGTTGGGGTTAGGTTAGATACAGTCTATGGGTCCCTATGATATATAGATAAGGATAGGGTTAGGGTTAGGGTTAGGTTTAGCGTTAAGGTTAGGGTTAGGTTTAGGGTTAGGGTTAGGGTTAGGTTAGATACAGTCCATAGGTCCCTATGATATATAGATGTCTAATGTATTCATACATTGTTTATGTAGGATATACGCATGTATATATAACCTAATCATATTGTTTCTTTAACTTAAAAATAGCCGACCATTTTTTTAGGGTTAGGGTTAGGGTTAGGGTTAGGGTTGGGGTTTAGGATTAGGGTTAGAGTTGGGGTTGGAGTTGGGGTTAGGGTTAGGATTAGGGTTAGGGTTAGGCATAAAGAAAAAGAGTTGGTTAGGGTTAGGGCTAGGGTTGGGGTTTAGGATTAGGGTTAGGGTTAGGGCTGGGGTTGGGGTTGGGTTTGGGGTTAGGGTTGTGTTACGGTTAGGGTTAGGTTTAGGGATAGGGTTAGGGTTAGGGTTAGGGTTGGGGTTGGGGTTGGGGTTAGGGTTAGGATTAGAGTTAGGGTTAGGGTTAGGGTTAGATACAGTCTATCGGTCCCTAAGATATATAGATATCTGATGTATTCATACATTGTTTATGTAGGATTTACGCATGTATATATAACCTCATCATATTTTTTCTTCAACTTAAAAATAGCTGACCGTTTTTTTAGGGTTAGGTTTAGGGTTTAGGATTAGGGTTGGGGTTTAGGATTATGGTTAGAGTTGGGGTTGGAGTTGGGGTTAGGGTTAGGATTAGGGTTAGGATTAGAATTAGGGTTAGGGTTAGGCATAAAGAAAAAGAGTTGGTTAGGGTTAGGGTTAGGGTTGGGGTTGGGTTTAGCGTTAAGGTTAGGGTTAGGTTTAGGGTTAGGGTTAGGTTAGATACAGTCCATAGGTCCCTATGATGTATAGATATCTAATGTATTCATACATTGTTTATGTAGGATATACGCATGTATATATAACCTCATCATATTGTTTCTTTAACTTAAAAATAGCCGACCGTTTTTTTAGGGTTAGGGTTGGGGTTTAGGATTAGGGTTAGGGTTAGGATTAGGGTTGGGGTTGGGGTTAGGGTTAGGGTTAGGATTAAGTTTAGGGTTAGGCATAAAGAAAAAGAGTTCTTTAGGGTTTGGGCTAGGGTTGGGGTTTAGGGTTAGGGTTGGGGTTAGGATTAGGGTTAGGGTTGGGGTTAGGGTTAGGGTTAGGGTTAGGGTTAGGGTTAGGGTTAGGGTTAGGGTTAGGATTAGGGTTAGGGTTAGGGTTAGGGTTGGGGTTAGGGTTAGGCATAAAGAAAAAGAGTTGGTTAGGGTTTGGGCTATGGTTGGGGTTTAGGGTTAGCGTTAGGGTTGGGGTTGGGGTTAGGATTAGGGTTAGGGTTGGGGTTAGGGTTAGATACAGTCCATAGGTCCCTATGATATATAGATATCTAATGTATTCATACATTGTTTATGTAGGATATACGCATGTATATATAACCTCATCATATTGTTTCTTTAACTTAAAAATAGCCGACCGTTTTTTTAGGGTTAGGGTTGGGGTTTAGGATTAGGGTTAGGGTTAGGATTAGGGTTGGGGTTGGGGTTAGGGTTAGGGTTAGGATTAAGTTTAGGGTTAGGCATAAAGAAAAAGAGTTCTTTAGGGTTTGGGCTAGGGTTGGGGTTTAGGGTTAGGGTTGGGGTTAGGATTAGGGTTAGGGTTGGGGTTAGGGTTAGGGTTAGGGTTAGGGTTAGGGTTAGGGTTAGGGTTAGGATTAGGGTTAGGGTTAGGGTTAGGGTTGGGGTTAGGGTTAGGCATAAAGAAAAAGAGTTGGTTAGGGTTTGGGCTATGGTTGGGGTTTAGGGTTAGCGTTAGGGTTGGGGTTGGGGTTAGGATTAGGGTTAGGGTTGGGGTTAGGGTTAGATACAGTCTATCGGTCCCTAAGATATATAGATTTCTAATGTATTCATACATTGTTTATGTAGGATATACGCATGTATATATAACCTCATCATATTGTTTACGGTTAGGGTTAGGTTTAGGGGTTAGGGTTAGGGTTGGGGTTGGGGTTAGGTTAGATACAGTCTATGGGTCCCTATGATATATAGATAAGGTTAGGGTTAGGGTTAGGGTTAGGTTTAGCGTTAAGGTTAGGGTTAGGTTTAGGGTTAGGGTTAGGGTTAGGTTAGATACAGTCCATAGGTCCCTATGATATATAGATGTCTAATGTATTCATACATTGTTTATGTAGGATATACGCATATATATATATATTCTAATCATATTGTTTCTTTAACTTAAAAATAGCCGACCGTTTTCTTAGGATTAGGGTTAGGGTTAGGGTTGGGGTTTAGGATTAGGGTTAGGGTTAGGGTTGGGGTTGGGGTTGGGTTTGGGGTTAGGGTTAGGATTAGGGTTAGGATTAGAATTAGAACCCTAACCCTAATCCTAACCCCAACCCCAACCCTAACGCTAACCCTAAACCCCAACCATAGCCCAAACCCTAACCAACTCTTTTTCTTTATGCCTAACCCTAACCCCAACCCTAACCCTAACCCTAACCCTAATCCTAACCCTAACCCTAACCCTAACCCTAACCCCAACCCCAACCCTAACCCTAATCCTAACCCCAACCCTAACCCTAACCCTAAACCCCAACCCTAGCCCAAACCCTAAAGAACTCTTTTTCTTTATGCCTAACCCTAATCTTAATCCTAACCCTAACCCTAACCCCAACCCCAACCCTAATCCTAACACCAACCCCAACCCTAACCCTAACCCTAACCCTAATCCTAAACCCCAACCCTAACCCTAAAAAAACGGTCGGCTATTTTTAAGTTAAAGAAACAATATGATGAGGTTATATATACATGTGTATATCCTACATAAACAATGTATGAATACATTAGATATCTATACATCATAGGGACCTATGGACTGTATCTAACCTAACCCTAACCCTAAACCTAACCCTAACCTTAACGCTAAACCCAACCCCAACCCTAACCCTAACCCTAACCAACTCTTTTTCTTTATGCCTAACCCTAACCCTAATTCTAATCCTAACCCCAACCCCAACCCTAACCCTAACCCTAATCCTAAACCCCAACCCTAACCCTAACCCTAACCCTAACCCTAAAAAAACGGTTAGCTATTTTTAAGTTATAGAAACAATATGATGAGGTTATATATACATGCGTATATCCTACATAAACAATGTATGAATACATTAGACATCTATATAATTTAGGGACCTATAGACTGTATCTAACCCAAACCCCAACCCTAACCCTAACACTAAGCCTAACCTTAACCCTAACACTAACTGTAACACAACCCTAACCCTAACCCTAAACCAACCCTAACCCCAACCCCAACCCTAACCCTAAACCTAACCCTAAAAAAACGGTCAGCTATTTTTAAGTTGAAGAAACAATATGATGAGGTTATATATACATGCGTATATCCTACATAAACAATGTATGAATACGTTAGACATCTATATATCTTAGGGACCGATAGACTGTATCTAACCCTAACCCTAACCCTAACTCTAATCCTAACCCTAACCCCAACCCCAACCCTAACCCTAACCCTAACCCTATCCCTAAACCTAACCCTAACCGTAACACAACCCTAACCCCAAACCCAACCCCAACCCCAGCCCTAACCCTAACCCTAATCCTAAACCCCAACCCTAGCCCTAACCCTAACCAACTCTTTTTCTTTATGCCTAACCCTAACCCCAACCCTAAACCTAACCCCAACTCCAACCCCAACTCTAACCCTAATCCTAAACCCCAACCCTAACCCCAACCCTAACCCTAACCCTAACCCTAACCCTAAAAAAATGGTCGGCTATTTTTAAGTTAAAGAAACAATATGATTAGGTTATATATACATGCGTATATCCTACATAAACAATGTATGAATACATTAGACATCTATATATCATACGGACCTATGGACTGTATCTAACCTAACCCTAACCCTAAACCTAACCCTAACCCTAATCTTAAACCCCAACCCTAGCCCTAACCCTAACCAACTCTTTTTCTTTATGCCTAACCCTAACCCTAATTCTAATCCTAACCCTAATCCTAACCCTAACCCCAACTCCAACCCCAACTCTAACCCTAATCCTAAACCCCAACCCTAATCCTAAACCCCAAACCTAACCCTAAAAAAACGGTCAGCTATTTTTAAGTTGAAGAAACAATATGATGAGGTTATATATACATGCGTATATCCTACATAAACAATGTATGAATACATTAGATATCTATACATCAGAGAGACCTATAGACTGTATCTAACCCAAACCCCAACCCTAACCCTAACCCCAACCCTAACACTAAGCCTAACATTAACCCTAAACCTAACTGTAACACAACCCTAACCCTAACCCTAACCCAACCCTAACCCAAACCCCAACCCTAACCCTAACCCTAATCCTAACCCCAACCCCAACCCAAACCCTAACCCTAACCCTAACCCTAAACCCCAACCCTAGCCCAAACCCTAACCAACTCTTTTTCTTTATGCCTAACCCTAATCTTAATCCTAACCCTAACCCTAACCCTAACCCTTACCCTAGCCCTAACCCCAACCCCAACCCTAACCCTAATCCTAACCCCAACCCCAACCCTAACCCTAACCCTAATCCTAAACCCCAACCCTAACCCTAACCCTAACCCTAACCCTAAAAAAACGGTCGGCTATTTTTAAGTTAAAGAAAGAATATGATGAGGTTATATATACATGCGTAAATCCTACATAAACAATGTATGAATACATTAGACATCTATATATCTTAGGGACCTATAGACTGTATCTAACCCAAACCCCAGCCCTAACCCTAACACTAAGCCTAACCTTAACCCTAACACTAACTGTAACACAACCCTAACCCTAACCCTAAACCAACCCTAACCCCAACCCCAACCCTAACCCTAACCCTAAAAAACCGGTCAGCTATTTTTAAGTTCAAGAAACAATATGATGAGGTTATATATACATGCGTATATCCTACATAAACAATGTATGAATACATTAGATATCTATATATCTTAGGGACTGATAGACTGTATCTAACCTTACCCTAACCCTAACCCTAACCTTAATGCTAAACCTAACCCTAACCCTAACCCCAAACCTAACCTTAATGCTAAACCTAACCCTAACCATAACCCTTACCCTAACCCTAACCCTAACCTTAATGCTAAACCTAACCCTAAGTTTAACCCTAACCCTAACATTACCCTAACCCTAACCCTAACCCTAGGGTTAGAGTTAGGGTTAGGGTCTCTGTTGCTGCAGCAGCAGAGAGTTGATTCTGTCTTGACACTTTGTATTGATATTTTCTATTACATTCTTCCCTTAAATGATCATGTTTACAGTCATTGTTTTATATGTATTTTTGATGTATGTCGCTTTGGATAAAAGCGTCTGCCAAATACTCAAACATAAACATATATAAACACCTGAAAGTCTTTATATCAGCTAAAACCACCAATCTGTTTCACTGGATTCAGAATTAAACCAAATTCTGTCTTACCCAACAATGTTAGTATTTGAATATTGTTACTTGAAGACTTATTCCTAGTTACAATTATACTGTTAAGAAAGTATTGTCTTATACTTTGCCTAAAATGAGAATGCATCATAATCAGGGGCGGCTGGTGAATTTTGTTTTAGGTGGGGCTGAAAGTTTGTAAAGCAAACCCCTGTAGGGGGGGTCATCCTCCCCCAGAAGATTAATTTGTCATTTTCACATACAAATATTGAAGATATTTGATCCTTCTCAACTCTGTGCTAATATTCTTTTCACAAAATACAACCAATAGTACGTTAATGTTAAATCTTACTTGTGAAAAGTAATCCCCCGATTCCTATTTTCAACAGTCCGCTCATTTGAGCAGGAAAACGCTGAACACCATCTTTGTTTTCTACCTGTCAACTGTCAGTTTAGCATCTTTGTTTTCTACCCGTCAACTGTCAGTTTAGCATCTTTGTTTTCTACCCGTCAACTGTCAGTTTAGCATCTTTGTTTTCTACCCGTCAACTGTCAGTTTAGCATCTTTGTTTTCTACCCGTCAACTGTCAGTTTAGCATCTTTGTTTTCTACCTGTCAACTGTCAGTTTAGCATCTTTGTTTTCTACCTGTCAACTGTCAGTTTAGCATCTTTGTTTTCTACCTGTCAACTGTCAGTTAGCATCTTTGTTTTCTACCTGTCAACTGTCAGTTTAGCATCTTTGTTTTCTACCTGTCAACTGTCAGTTTAGTATCTTTGTTTTCTACCTGTCAACTGTCAGTTTAGGCTGCTCGCCGGCTCCCAGAGGTGTGGACTCGAGTCACATGACTTGGACTCGAGTCAGACTCGAGTCATGAATTTGATGACTTTAGACTCGACTTGACAAAATGTAAAAAGACTTTCAACTCGACTTAGACTTTAACATCAATGACTTGTGACTTCACTTGGACTTGAGCCTTTTGAATTGACATGACTTGACATGACTTGCTACTTTCCCCAAAACCCAAAGATGAAAAAGTTATTCGGGAGCGCTCGGTATTTTTCATCGTGTACTTGTCTATCAGCGTTGCGTGTGTCAGCTGGTGTGCTCTCAGTACAACAGCCAATCAAATTAGATCTACTTTCTTTTCATCACACAGCATTCATCCAATCAAATTGCAGGACAACCAACGAAGAAGACATGTCCAAACCACACGCCAGTGAACAAAAAATGATACCTAAAATAATTTTGTTTGGGTATAAAAATTACGAGGTGGTCAACACAAAACGGTTTGCAGTATGCAACACATGCGGTTCCAAAATGACTGATGGAGAGGCAACAACTTCCAACTTCGTCCGGCATTTGAAGTTGCACAAAGAACGGTAAGTTTTGAATGTAAGATAACGTTTATTGGCTAAGTAACGTGACTTTTATTTGCTGTGTAGTTAAATCAGTGAGGCTGTAAACTCACTGCTAACGTTATAACGTTATTGCAAACACGGGAATCTGTTGCAGTTCACTACCTTATTCATACTTTTTGTTCAGTGATTTTTTAAGCAGGGTTACGTTAGTCGATATATCACACGTAACGTTAGACGGCGGTCAGCAGCACCGCGTATTTTAGCCACCTAAAAAAAGACAAAAATAGTCAAATAAAGGTCAGTTAAAATGTATACTATATTATGAATATGTGTACCGTTTTAGCTAGCTTTCTGACATACTGTTGGTTGTTTACCTCAGTGGTCCCCAAACACCGGGCCGCGGCCCGGTACTGGTCCGTGGATCGATTGGTATCGGGCCGCACAAGAAATAATTTTTTTATTTTTTTATTTTTTTTTAATTAAATCAACATAAAAAACACAAGATACACTTACAAGTAGTGCACCAACCCAAAACAACTCTCTCCCCCCTTTTGTTCTGGGCATTGAACATGAAGACTCTTCCTTCACTGTTCCGAGTGGCCATGAGAGTCTTGGCAGTGCCTGCCTCCAGTGCTCCAGTGGAGCGAGTTTTCAGCCATGGTGGCATCATACTACGCCCCCGTCGTGCACAAATGACTGACAGACTCTTGGCTAATTTGGTCTTTTGCAAATGCAATGCAGCATAGGGCCCTGACATATAAAAAGTACAACTTTTTTGTTATGTTCACGTATATGTCATGTTTTTTCAATGTTAACACTTTTGTACAAATAAGTACATTTGCACTTTATTTTTCAATGTGTTTGTTCTGTAAAGGAATGAGTTAATGTTTAAAATGACTGGTTAATAGTGCTATTATAAAGTGTAATGTCAGCACAATTTTCTTTCCTGCAATTTAAAATGCACTTGTTTTAATAAATAAATACAGCGTTTGAAAAGCATACACAATCTGTGTTAATATATTAGTCTGTGGTTAAAAGGACTTGAAAGGACTCGGAACTCAAAATGCAGGACTTGGGACTTGACTTGAGACTTTCCAGTCTTGACTTTGGACTTACAGACAAACATTGTCTGTAACAAGGCAGTAAAATGGCTGATCAAACAAAACAGAAGTCATGGTCATGGACCCACGAGCTGCGCAAGTAAGCTCTCCAATCAGCTAATGGCTAAAAATCCTTGTTGTTAATATTGATTTCCTGTTTTAGCACGAATGAAAGTGAAATTCTCGTGTGTTCTTTTGGAGGACTGCTAATCTATGCGGTGATATGGCACATTTTTGCACACTCCTCCCGCGCCGTGCGCCGAGATGAAGAGAGCGCACACCTCCGCGTGTTGACTAGCAACTAACAAGCCATCTTTTCACCGACACCAATTAGAGCGGGACAAAAGAGGCTGGTGGCGCTAACATGAAGGCTAACAGGCTAAAGGTCAGGCCACGACCCGTCAATCAACTTTCATTATTTTTAATTGCTAACGAGCGTATTTACATATTCTCCTTTTAAATGTGTTTGATTGGTTGTTATTTAGGGTGATGTTTTTGTGCAGTTAGCTTGTTAGCGTGAACTGCTCCAACCCGATCATTACAACTTCCCTATTTTCCCAAATATAGAGCGCACCTGTGGGAAAAGCCACACCCACTACATTTTAGGAGGGGGGGGGGATTCCATATATTAGCCACACCGGACTATAAGTCACAGATATAGACGTTGTTTACACAGAAGTGTTTATTTACATACCTTAACAGTGTCTGTAACACAGCAGTAAAACGGCCGATCAAACAAAACAGAAGTCATGGTCATGGACCCTCTAGCTACGAAAGCTAGCTCTCCAATCAGCTAAACAGACTAAATAACTCCACGGCAGGCTGCCATCCATCCATCCATCCATTCATCCATTCATCCAATTCCTACTGCTTGTCCCTCTCGGGGTCACGGTGGTGGCTATGCTCCCTGTTATTATTATTATTATTATTATGTCTTCATAAGGACTATACATCCATCCAAGAATATTGCATTGTACATCAACTGTCTCATTGACATGTACCTTATTTTCTGGACTATAGAGCACACCTGTATATAAGCCACACCCACTACATTTTAGTAGAAAATACATGTTCCATATATTAGCTGCGCCGGACTATAAGTCGCAGATATGTACATTGTTATTTACAAATAAATGTTTATTTACATACCTTAATTGTTCCCAAACGGTGTCTGTAACAAGGCAGTAAAACGGCCGATCAAACAAAACAGAAGTCATGGTTTTGGACCCACTAGCTGCGCAAGCCCATCCATCCATCCATCCATCTTCTTCCGCTTATCCGAGGTCGGGTCGCGGGGGCAGCAGCTTAAGCAGGGAAGCCCAGACTTCCCTCTCCCCAGCCACTTCGTCCAGCTCTTCCTGTGGGACCTCGAGGCGTTCCCAGGCCAGCCGGGAGACATAGTCTTCCCAACGTGTCCTGGGTCTTCATCGCGGCCTCCTACCGGTCGGACGTGCCCTAACACCTCCCTAGGGAGGCGTTCGGGTGGCATCCTGACCAGATGCCCGAACCACCTCATCTGGCTCCTCTCCATGTGGAGGAGCAGCGGCTTTACTTTGAGCTCCTCCCGAATGACAGAGCTTTTCACCCTATCTCTAAGGGAGAGCCCCGCCACCCGGCGGAGGAAACTCATTTCGGCCGCTTGTACCCGTGATCTTGTCCTTTCGGTCATAACCCAAAGCTCATGACCATAGGTGAGGATCGGAACGTAGATCGACCGGTAAATTGAGAGCTTTGCTTTCCGGCTCAGCTCCTTCTTCACCACAACGGATCGATACAGCGTCCGCATTACTGAAGACGCCGCACCGATCCGCCTGTCCATCTCACCATCCACTCTTCCCTCACTCGTGAACAAGACTCCGAGGTACTTGAACTCCTCCACTTGGGGCAGGGTCTCCTCCCCAACCCGGAGATGGCACTCCACCCTTTTCCGGGCGAGAACCATGGACTCGGACTTGGAGGTGCTGATTCCCATCCCAGTCGCTTCACACTCAGCTGCGAACCGATCCAGTGAGAGCTGAAGATCCTGGCCAGATGAAGCCATCAGGACCACATCATCTGCAAAAAGCAGAGACCTAATCCTGCAGCCACCAAACCGGATCCCCTCAACGCCTTGACTGCGCCTAGAAATTCTGTCCATAAAAGTTATGAACAGAATGGGTGACAAAGGGCAGCCTTGGCGGAGTCCAACCCTCACTGGAAACGTGTCCGACTTACTGCCGGCAATGCGGACCAAGCTCTGGCACTGATCATACAGGGAGCGGACCGCCAAAATCAGACAGTCCGTTACCCCATACTCTCTGAGCACTCCCCACAGGACTTCCCGAGGGACACGGTCGAATGCCTTCTCCAAGTCCACAAAACACATGTAGACTGGTTGGGCAAACTCCCATGCACCCTCAAGGACCCTGCCGAGAGTATAGAGCTGGTCCACAGTTCCACGACCAGGACGAAAACCACACTGTTCCTCCTGAATCCGAGGTTTGACTATCTGGCGTAGCCTCCTCTCCAGTACACCTGAATAGACCTTACCGGGAAGGCTGAGGAGTGTGATCCCACGATAGTTGGAACACACCCTCCGGTTCCCCTTCTTAAAGAGAGGAACCACCACCCCGGTCTGCCAATCCAGAGGTACCGCCCCCGATGTCCACGCGATGCTGCAGAGTCTTGTCAACCAAGACAGCCCCACAGCATCCAGAGCCTTAAGGAGCTCCGGGTGGATTTCATCCACCCCCAGGGCCTTGCCACCGAGGAGCTTTTTAACTACCTCAGCAACCTCAGCCCCAGAAATAGAAGAGCCCACCACAGACTCCCCAGGCACTGCTTCCTCATAGGAAGACGTGTTGGTGGGATTGAGGAGGTCTTCGAAGTATTCTCTCCACCGATCCACAACATCCGCAGTCAAAGTCAGCAGAACACCATCCTCACCATACACGGTGTTGACAGTGCACTGCTTCCCCTACCTGATTTTGTAAGTAAGAATTGTTTTAGTTATATTGTAAAACTTACAAACGTTGCTTGGAGTGATGAGTGAAGAATCTATACGAGTAGAAACGCTATGGACGGCTAGATGACAGAACGACACTTCTACCTCCGGTTGAAAGCTCAGTCCGAACAGAACGTGTTAGCATTTTAGCTAATGTTAACGAAGCTAGCTTTGTTACATTACAATAGCACATACAAATATGCATGAAAACACTCCTACAGATGCTTTAGTAAGTAAGAATTGTTGTAGTTATATTGTAAAACTTACAAACGTTGCTTTCAGTGATGAATAAAGAATCCTTTCCAGCAGAAACGCTATGGACGACTGGAAGACGGACAACACTTCTACTTCCGGTTGAAAGCACTAAACAGAAGAGCACTGCAGTGAGCAAACTCGTCCAAAAGATGGCGCCTTAGCACAAACAATCGGTCACACAGACTTCACCTGGTTATCACCTGTGAGTCGCCACACACCAGGTGAGGTCACACAGACTTCACCTGGTTATCACCTGTGAGTCGTCACACACCAGGTGAGGTCACACAGACTTCACCTGGTTATCACCTGTGAGTCGTCACACGCCAGGTGAGGTCACACAGACTTCACCTGGTTATCACCTGTGAGTCGTCACACGCCAGGTGAGGTCACACAGACTTCACCTGGTTATCACCTGTGAGTCGTCACACGCCAGGTGAGGTCACACAGACTTCACCTGGTTATCACCTGTGAGTCGTCACACCTCCACGCCACACACCAGGTGAGGTCACACAGACTTCACCTGGTTATCACCTGTAAGTCGTCACACACCAGGTGAGGTCACACAGACTTCACCTGGTTATCACCTGTGAGTCGTCACACACCAGGTGAGGTCACACAGACTTCACCTGATTATCACCTGTGAGTCGTCACACCTCCACGCCACACACCAGGTGAGGTCACACAGACTTCACCTGATTTTCACCTGTGAGTCGTCACACGCCAGGTGAGGTCACACCGACTTCACCTGGTTATCACCTGTGAGTCGTCACACCTCCACGCCACACACCAGGTGAGGTCACACCGACTTCACCTGGTTATCACCTGTGAGTCGTCACACACCAGGTGAGGTCACACAGACTTCACCTGGTTATCACCTGTGAGTCGGCACACACCAGGTGAGGTCACACAGTCGTCGCGGCCAAACTCCATTGAGAAAAGGAGCATTTTAAAGTTTGCCTGCTCGTCAACCCGCAGGTGTGAGTCCGGACACACACAGTGTGTGCACGTTAGCCGCGGGATGTCATCACTTCTGCGGCAAAAAGTAGGCGGGGTTTCATCGCCGTGGACACCTGTCACTGCGCATTTGCCCTTGTTTGGACAGGAAGTGACCTCGTTTGCTTCCCTCACACACACACACTCTTCTGTTGTCTGTTGTCATGGTGACGGGCCCACAAAGCCCTTAGTTATTGTTGCTCGTTAAAGTGGGGTGCCTAATGAGGTGTCCGGTGCGTCGTTAGCGGCAGGAAGTGAATTTGGGGGGAATAAAAGCAGAATAAAAGAACAGCAGACTGACGTGAAGAGGGAAATAAATTCAAGTGGCAGCAGAGGAAGATCAGACAGTCAACAAAACTCACGTCACCAGCCAGTGTGTGTGTGTGTGTGTGTGTGTGTGTGTGTGTGTGTGTGTGTGTGTGTGTGTGTGTGTGTACACGCGCCCGGGGGCTTGCTGTGTGCGTCCTTGTGGATAGATTTCATCTTTCCCCTCCGCGTTCCTCTCCCGGTTCTCAACTTGCGACGGTCTGCCGGATGACTTCAACGTGCTAACGTGCTAACGTGCTAACACCGCGTGAGCGCCGGCGGCCATCTTTCTCCACCCGCAGGGGGCAAAAACGAAAGGGACGAGGCGTCGCCGTCGTTAACTGTCAACCTTCGCGTCGCTTTTGCCACTCCGCGGTCACTCCAGCAGCACTGAGAGCGGACCCGGCCGAAACCGCCTCCGGTAAACGTCGCAATTCTCCACGCCAACAAAGAAATTGACACACAAAAAACACACTCCGCGTTCCCAAAACAAATGCGCTAATATACATTGACATGCTACTCATTAGCATTAGCGATTTTACATGGCGATTTCAACTGAGGAATTTGTGAAAGTGAAACAAAACAAAAAGAAAGAACGCCACTGTAAGTTAATAATGCTCACTCGTAAACGTGTTAGCATATCAGCTAACGCTGACGACGCTAGCTGGATCACATTACGATAGCACGTACAAATATGCACGAAAACACTTAGTGAGTAAGAATTGTTTTAGTTGCGTTGCTCGGAGGGAATGCAGAAACGCTATGGATGGCCGGAAGACGGAACGACACTTCTACCTCCGGTTGAAGGCTCAAAATGGGAGAGCACTGCAGCACCTGCCTCCAAATGTGTTGACGAAAGCTCCGACTAAGATGCACGTTGCAGCGTAGCAAGCGCGTTACTTGCAGTATCAACACTTTTAGGGCGCAACAGGCGACGTGACAACAAACCAAGATAGAACAACAATAACAAATAAAGTTATCTCATTTTGAAATGAAATATAAATAAGAAGTAGTGAAGCTTGGCGATGCAAAGCACTCTGGGTAATTCCCTAGCATATATACAAATAATAATCACCAAAAAGGTCATAAAAGTACAAAAGCAATAAAACTCTTCTCCAAAAGGTCACGAGGTCAACTTGTTTTCCTCCAGCAGGAAGGCGAACCTTTCGTTTGTGCTCTAATTTGGACGCTAATTAGGGCCAGTCAGACGGTCGTGGGCAGATAATTAACCTCGTTTGTCTCGCCGTTAACGAGCGCCTTCATCAAACACTGCCGTTGTTATAAAGTGATGGCTCTTGACCCCACTTTGTTCAAGAAACACAACACAATACAATCAATCATACACCTCTAATTAGTGTAATAGTTCAACTATATACATCTGTACTAATTAGTGTAATATTTTAATTATATATATCTGTACTAATTAGTGTAATATTTTAATTACATATGTCTGTTTTAGTTAGTGTAATATTTTAATTATATATAGATGTACTAATTAGTGTTATATTAAATCATATCTGTACTCATTAGTGTAATATTTTAATTATATATGTCTGTACTAATTAGTGTAATATTTTAATTATATATGTCTGTTTTAGTAAGTGTAAAATTTTAATTATATATAGATGTACTAATTAGTGTAATATTTAAATTATACCTGTACTAATTAGTGTAATATTTTAATTGTATACATCTGTACTAATTAGTGTAATATTTAAATTATATATATCTGTACTAATTAGTGTAATATTTAAATTATATATGTCTGTACTAGTTAGTGTAATATTTAAATGATATATACTGTATGTACTAATTAGTGTAATATTTAAATTATATCTGTACTAATTAGTGTACTATTTAAATTATATATGTCTGTGCTAATTAGTGTAATATTTAAATTATATCTGTCTGTACTAATTAGTGTAATATTTGAATTATATATGTCTGTACTAAATAGTGTAATATTTCAATTATATCAGTACTAATTAGTGTAATATTTCAATCATATGCATCTGTACTAATTACTGTAATAATACAATTATATACATCTGTACTAATTAGTGTACTATTTAAATTATATATGTCTGTACTAATTAGTGTAATATTTGAATTATATATGTCTGTACTAAATAGTGTAATATTTCAATTATATCAGTACTAATTAGTGTAATATTTCAATCATATGCATCTGTACTAATTACTGTAATAATAAAATTATATACATCTGTACTAATTAGTGTAATATTTAAATTATATATGTGTACTAAATATTGTAATATTCAAATTATATATATGTATTTAATAAATATAATATATAGTATTTGTACTAAATATTGCAATATTTACATCATACATATCTGTACTAATTAGTGTAATATTTTAATTATATATGTCTGTTTTAGTTAGTGTAATATTTTAATTAAATATAGATGTACTAATTAGTGTAATATTTTAATTATATATGTCTGTTTTAGTTAGTGTAATATTTTTATTATATATAGATGTACTAATTAGTGTAATATTTAAATTATACCTGTACTAATTAGTGTAATATTTTAATTGTATACATCTGTACTAATTAGTGTAATATTTAAATTATATATATCTGTACTAATTAGTGTAATATTTAAATTATATATGTCTGTACTAGTTAGTGTAATATTTAAATGATATATACTGTATGTACTAATTAGTGTAATATTTAAATTATATCTGTACTAATTAGTGCAATATTTTAATTATATATATCTGTACTAATTAGTGTAATATTTAAATTATATCTGTACTAACTAGTGTAATATTTCAATCATATGCATCTGTACTAATTACTGTAATATATAAATTATATATGTCTGTACTAATTAGTGTAATATTTCAATAATATCTGTACTAATTAGTGTACTATTTAAATTATATATGTCTGTACTAATTAGTGTAATATTTGAATTATATATGTCTGTACTAATTAGTGTAATATTTAAATTATATCAGTACTAATTAGTGTAATATTTCAATCATATGCATCTGTACTAATTACTGTAATAATACAATTATATACATCTGTACTAATTAGTGTAATATTTAAATTATATATGTGTACTAAATATTGTAATATTCAAATTATATATATGTATTTAATAAATATAATATATAGTATTTGTACTAAATATTGCAATATTTACATCATACATATCTGTACTAATTAGTGTAATATTTTAATTATATATGTCTGTTTTAGTTAGTGTAATATTTTAATTATATATAGATGTACTAATTAGGGTAATATTTAAATTATAGCTGTACTAATTAGTGTAATATTTTAATTGTATACATCTGTACTAATTAGTGTAATATTTAAATTATATATATCTGTACTAATTAGTGTAATATTTAAATTATATATGTCTGTACTAGTTAGTGTAATATTTAAATGATATATACTGTATGTACTAATTAGTGTAATATTTAAATTATATCTGTACTAATTAGTGCAATATTTTAATTATATATATATCTGTACTAATTAGTGTAATATTTAAATTATATCTGTACTAACTAGTGTAATATTTCAATCATATGCATCTGTACTATATAAATTATATATGTCTGTACTAATTAGTGTAATATTTGAATTATATATGTCTGTACTAAATAGTGTAATATTTCAATTATATCAGTACTAATTAGTGTAATATTTCAATCATATGCATCTGTACTAATTACTGTAATAATACAATTATATACATCTGTACTAATTAGTGTAATATTTAAATTATATATGTGTACTCAATATTGTAATATTCAAATTATATATATTTATTTAATAAATATAATATATAGTATTTGTACTAAATATTGCAATATTTACATCATGCATATCTGTACTAATTAGTGTAATATTTCAATCATATGCATCTGTACTAATTACTGTAATATATAAATTATATATGTCTGTACTAATTAGTGTAATATTTAAATTATATCTGTACTAATTAGTGTACTATTTAAATTAAATATGTCTGTACTAATTAGTGTAATATTTGAATTATATATGTCTGTACTAATTAGTGTAATATTTAAATTATATCAGAACTAATTAGTGTAATATTTCAATCATATGCATCTGTACTCATTACTGTAATATATAAATTATATATGTCTGTACTAATTAGTGTAATATTTCAATAATATCTGTACTAATTAGTGTACTATTTAAATTATATATGTCTGTACTAATTAGTGTAATATTTGAATTATATATGTCTGTACTAAATAGTGTAATATTTCAGTTATATCAGTACTAATTAGTGTAATATTTCAATCATATGCATCTGTACTAATTACTGTAATAATAAAATTATATACATATGTACTAAT
>NC_084579.2:2048032-2055532 GCF_033978685.3 Nerophis lumbriciformis | reverse complement strand
CTGTAGCTAGTTAACTAGTTGGATGTGCTTTGTTGATAGTTAGCTAGATGGAGGTAATTGTTGCGAGTTAGCTAGTTTGAGGTAACTGTTACTAGTTGGTTAGTTTGAGGCATAGACATGTTATAAGTAGACGCAGCATTGGCTGCTGTGACGCGAGAAGTTGGGCCGCCATCTTGAAGTGGTGATGAGGAGCCGGCGAGCAGCCTAAACTGACAGT
Source organism: Nerophis lumbriciformis (assembly GCF_033978685.3). Lineage (NCBI taxonomy): Eukaryota > Metazoa > Chordata > Actinopteri > Syngnathiformes > Syngnathidae > Nerophis > Nerophis lumbriciformis. The sequence goes on along the minus strand of NC_084579.2, from coordinate 2,055,315 downwards.
TGACAGGTAGAAAACAAAGATGCTAAACTGACAGTTGACAGGTAGAAAACAAAGATGCTAAACTGACAGTTGACAGGTAGAAAACAAAGATGCTAAACTGACAGTTGACAGGTAGACAACAAAGATGCTAAACTGACAGTTGACAGGTAGAAAACAAAGATGCTAAACTGACAGTTGACAGGTAGAAAACAAAGATGCTAAACTGACAGTTGACAGGTAGAAAACAAAGATGCTAAACTCACAGTTGACAGGTAGAAAACAAAGATGCTAAACTGACAGTTGACAGGTAGACAACAAAGATGCTAAACTGACAGTTGACAGGTAGAAAACAAAGACGCTAAACTGACAGTTGACAGGTAGAAAACAAAGACGCTAAACTGACAGTTGACAGGTAGAAAACAAAGATGCTAAACTGACAGTTGACAGCTAGAAAGCAAAGATGCTAAACTGACAGTTGACAGGTAGAAAACAAAGATGCTAAACTGACAGTTGACAGGTAGAAAACAAAGATGCTAAACTGACAGTTGACAGGTAGAAAACAAAGATGCTAAACTGACAGTTGACAGGTAGAAAACAAAGACGCTAAACTGTCAGTTGACAGGTAGAAAACAAAGATGCTAAACTGACAGTTGACAGGTAGAAAACAAAGATGCTAAACTGACAGTTGACAGCTAGAAAAAAAAGATGCTAAACTGACAGTTGACAGCTAGAAAGCAAAGATGCTAAACTGACAGTTGACAGGTAGAAAACAAAGATGCTAAACTGACAGTTGACAGGTAGAAAACAAAGATGCTAAACTGACAGTTGACAGGTAGAAAACAAAGATGCTAAACTGACAGTTGACAGCTAGAAAGCAAAGATGCTAAACTGACAGTTGACAGGTAGAAAACAAAGATGCTAAACTGACAGTTGACAGGTAGAAAACAAAGATGCTAAACTGACAGTTGACAGGTAGAAAGCAAAGATGCTAAACTGACAGTTGACAGGTAGAAAACAAAGATGCTAAACTGACAGTTGACAGGTAGAAAACAAAGATGCTAAACTGACAGTTGACAGGTAGACAACAAAGATGCTAAACTGACAGTTGACAGGTAGAAAACAAAGATGCTAAACTGACAGTTGACAGGTAGACAACAAAGATGCTAAACTGACAGTTGACAGGTAGAAAACAAAGATGCTAAACTGACAGTTGACAGGCAGAAAACAAAGATGGTGTTCAGCGTTTTCCTGCTCAATTGAGCGGACTGTTGAAAATAGGAATCGGGGGATTACTTTTCACAAGTAAGATCTAACATTAACGTACTATTGGTTGTATTTTGTGAAAATAATATTAGCACAGAGTTGAGAAGGATCAAATATCTTCAATATTTGTATGTGAAAATGACAAATTAATCTTCTGGAGGAGGATGACCCCTCTACAGGGATTTGGTTTACAAACTTTCAGCCCCACCTAAAACAAAATTCACCAGCCGCCCCTGATTATGATGCATTCTCATTTTAGGCAAAGTATAAGACAATACTTTCTTAACAGTATAATTGTAACCAGGAATAAGTCTTCAAGTAACAATATTCAAATACTAACATTGTTGGGTAAGACAGAATTTGCTTTTATTCTGAATCCAGTGAAACAGATTGGTGGTTTTAGCTGATATAAAGACGTTCAGGTGTTTATATATGTTTATGTTGAAGTATTTGGCAGACGCTTTTATCCAAAGCGACATACATCAAAAATACATATAAAACAATGACTGTAAACATGATCATTTAAGGGAAGAATGTAATAGAAAATATCAATACAAAGTGTCAAGACAGAATCAACTCTCTGCTGCTGCAGCAACAGAGATACAGTCTATAAGATATATAGATATATAATGTATTGTTTATGTAGCATGTATATATAACCTCATCATATTGTTTCTTCTACTTCAAAGTAACTGACCCTTCTCTGGGATTATATTCCCAGTTTTGATCTGGTCACTTCTAGCATATAAGAATATTCTATTACTGTTAAGCAAACTATGAATAATAAAACATGTGTCCTGCATCATAGCTACACGCATGACAAAAAAGCGTGTGAAAATCAGTGGTATTCAGTGAGGTAAGATGAATGACAGTTCATTGCTCCTGCCAAATGAATTGCACTGATCACCACTCCAAGATGGCGGCCCCGCGTCTCGTCAGCGCCAGTAGGCAGTAGCGCTCCATGCTGCGTACTCTTAGAACATGTCTATGAGTTTGAGGTACCTTCTTGCTAGCTAGTTTGATGTACTTTGTTACTCGTTACCTACTTCAAAGTACTTTGTTGCTAGTTAGCTGGTTTGAGGTACTTTGTTTCTAGTTAGCTGGTTTGACATACTTTGTCTCTAGTTAGCTGGTTTGACATACTTTGTCTCTAGTTAGCTGGTTTGACATACTTTGTTTCTAGTTAGCTGGTTTGACATACTTTGTCTCTAGTTAGCGGGTCTTAGGTACTTTGTGGCTAGTTTGAATTAGCAGCGTTTTAGCTGAACTTGTACTGTTGATTTAGGAACATCCTCATGACCTCAAGTCCTCACACACTGTTCATGTTTCCATTGCTCCTCCCACCTGTCAATCACTACTATGATTGCTGGAGATGTTTATAGTGGCTCACCTGTCAATCATCACCACATTTTTATTGGAGTACGTTGGTTAAACACAGCAATTGTCAAATGTGTGTCATCAGCCTCAGACCTCATGTGCAGTCATGAGAAGAAAACATCAGTATTTATTCTACACTCCGCTTAGCAAACATTTCAATATTCATCAAGCACAGCATCTGCAGCGTCTCACAATTGACCATCTTTGACTGCACTCTGCCATTAGCCTAGCATAGCATAGCATAGCATAGCATTGTCTAGCCTAGCATAGCATAGCATAGCATAGCATGGCCTAGCATAGCATAGCATAGCATAGCATAGCATAGCATTGTCTAGCTTAACCTAGCATAGCATAGCATAGCATGGCCTAGCATAGCATAGCATAGCATAGCATAGCATAGCATGGCCTAGCTTAACCTAGCATAGCATAGCTCAGCTCATCAGGAACATAACATCATAGCTGCATGTCATGTGATGAGACAATGAGGTGATGAGACAATGAGGTGATAAAGTGATGAGACAATGAAGTGATAAAGTGATGAGACAATGAGGTGATGAGACAATGAGTTAATGAGACAATGAGGTGATGAGACAATGAGGTGATGAAGTGATGAGACAATGAAGTGATGAGACAATGAGGTGATGAGACAATGAGGTGATAAAGTGATGAGACAATGAAGTGATAAAGTGATGAGACAATGAGGTGATGAGACAATGAGTTAATGAGACAATGAGGTGATGAGACAATGAGGTGATGAAGTGATGAGACAATGAAGTGATGAGACAATGAAGTGATGAGACAATGAGGTGATGAGACAATGAGGTGATAAAGTGATGAAACAATGAAGTGATAAAGTGATGAGACAATGAGGTGATAAAGTGATGAGACAATGAAGTGATAAAGTGATGAGACAATGAGGTGATGAGACAATGAAGTGATGAGACAATGAGGTGATGAGACAATGAGGTGATGAAGTGATGAGACAATGAAGTGATGAGACAATGAGGTGATGAGACAATGAGGTGATAAAGTGATGAGACAATGAAGTGATAAAGTGATGAGACAATGAGGTGATGAGACAATGAGGTGATGAAGTGATGAGACAATGAAGTGATGAGACAATGAGGTGATGAGACAATGAGGTGATAAAGTGATGAGACAATGAAGTGATAAAGTGATGAGACAATGAGGTGATGAGACAATGAGGTGATAAAGTGATGAGACAATGAAGTGATAAAGTGATGAGACAATGAGGTGATGAGACAATGAAGTGATGAGACAATGAGGTGATGAAGTGATGAGACAATGAAGTGATGAGACAATGAGGTGATGAGACAATGAGGTGATAAAGTGATGAGACAATGAAGTGATAAAGTGATGAGACAATGAGGTGATGAGACAATGAGGTGATAAAGTGATGAGACAATGAAGTGATAAAGTGATGAGACAATGAGGTGATGAGACAATTAGGTGATGAGACAATGAGTTAATGAGACAATGAGGTGATGAAGTGATGAGACAATGAGGTGATGAGACAATTAGGTGATGAGACAATGAGGTGATGAAGTGATGAGACAATGAAGTGATGAGACAATGAGGTGATGAAGTGATGAGACAATGAAGTGATGAGACAATGAGGTGATGAAGTGATGAGACAATGAAGTGATGAGACAATGAGGTGATGAAGTGATGAGACAATGAAGTGATGAGACAATGAGGTGATGAAGTGATGAGACAATGAAGTGATGAGATAATGAGTTAATGAGACAATGAGGTGATGAGACAGTGAGGTGATGAAGTGATGAGACAATGAAGTGATGAGACAATGAGGTGATGAGACAATGAGGTGATGAAGTGATGAGATGATGAAGTGATGAGACAATGAGGTGATGAGACAATGAGGTGATGAAACAATGAGGTGATGAGGTGATGAGACAATGAAGTGATGAGACAATGAGGTGATGAGACAATGAGGTGATGAAACAATGAGGTGATGAGACAATGAGGTGATGAAACAATGAGGTGATGAGGTGATGAGACAATGAAGTGATGAGACAATGAGGTGATGAAGTGATGAGACAATGAAGTGATGAGACAATGAGGTGATGAGACAATGAGGTGATGAAACAATGAGGTGATGAGGTGATGAGACAATGAAGTGATGAGACAATGAGGTGATGAGACAATGAGGTGATGAAACAATGAGGTGATGAGACAATGAGGTGATGAAACAATGAGGTGATGAGGTGATGAGACAATGAAGTGATGAGACAATGAGGTGATGAAGTGATGAGACAATGAAGTGATGAGACAATGAGGTGATGAGGTGATGAGACAATGAAGTGATGAGACAATGAGGTGATGAAGTGATGAGACAATGAGATGATGTAACTTCTGAGCGCTCATTGAACAAAAAACACTTCTGCTTCTGTCTCATGCTCTTCTCATAACTTATCATCTGACAATGACATGAGGTCCTGGTCCAGAGCCATGAAAGTTCTGCTAAAGTCCAAAAAGTTCTGGAGGTTCTAGTTACAGAAATGAGTGAGAACCAGAACCAGCGGTCCAGTACACCTGCTGCATGAGGTCCTGTATGAGGTCCATGTAGACCTGCTGCATGAGGTTCTGCCTGAGGTCTTATATGAGGTCCATGTAGACCTGCTCCATGAGGTCCTGCATGAGGTTTTATATGAGGTTCATGTAGACCTGCTGCATGAGGTCCTGCATGAGGTTTTATATGAGGTTCATGTAGACCTGCTGCATGAGGTCCTGCATGAGGTTTTATATGAGGTCCAAGTAGACCTGCTGCATGAGGTTCTACCTGAGGTCTTATATGAGGTTCATGTAGACCTGCTGCATGAGGTCCTGCATGAGGTTTTATATGAGGTCCAAGTAGACCTGCTGCATGAGGTTTTATATGAGGTTCATGTAGACCTGCTGCACGAGGTCCTGCATGAGGTTTTATATGAGGTTCATGTAGACCTGCTGCATGAGGTCCTGCATGAGGTTTTATATGAGGTTCATGTAGACCTGCTGCATGAGGTCCTGCATTAAGTTCATGTAGACCTGCTGCATGAGGTCCTGCATGAAGTTCATGTAGACCTGCTGAATGAGGTCCTGCATGAGGTCCTGTAGGAAGTTCATATAGACCTGCTGCATGAGGTCCTGCATGAGGTCTGTGTAGACCTGCTGCATGAAGTCCATGTAGACCTGCTACATGAGGTGGTGCATGAGGTGGTGCATGAGGTCCACTTAGACCTGCTGCATGAGGAGGTACATGAGGCGGTACGTGAGGTGGTGCATGAGGTGGTACATGAGGAGGTACATGAGGTGGTACATGAGGAGGTACATGAGGTTGGTACGTGAGGTGGTGCAAGAGGAGGTACATGAGGTGGTACATGAGGAGGTACATGAGGTGGTACATGAGGAGGTACATGAGGAGGTACGTGAGGTGGTACGTGAGGTGGTGCAAGAGGAGGTACATGAGGTGGTACGTGAGGTGGTGCAAGAGGAGGTACATGAGGTGGTACATGAGGAGGTACATGAGGTGGTACATGAGGAGGTACATGAGGAGGTACATGAAGAGGTACATGAGGTGGTACATGAGGAGGTACATGAGGTGGTACGTGAGGTGGTGCAAGAGGAGGTACATGAGGTGGTACATGAGGAGGTACATGAGGTGGTACATGAGGAGGTACATGAGGTGGTACATGAGGAGGTACATGAGGAGGTACATGAGGTGGTACATGAGGAGGTACATGAGGAGGTACATGAGGTGGTACATGAGGAGGTACATGAGGAGGTACATGAGGTGGTACATGAGGTGGTACATGAGGTGATGCATGAGGTGGTATGTGAGGAGGTACATGAGGTACATGAGGAGGTACATGAGGAGGTACATGAGGTGGTACATGAGGTGGTACATGAGGTGATGCATGAGGTGGTACATGAGGAGGTACATGAGGAGGTACATGAGGTGGTACATGAGGAGGTACATGAGGAGGTACATGAGGTGGTACATGAGGTGGTACATGAGGTGATGCATGAGGTGGTATGTGAGGAGGTACATGAGGTACATGAGGTACATGAGGAGGTACATCAGGAGGTACATGAGGAGGTACATGAGGTGGTACATGAGGTAGGTACATGAGGTGATGCATGAGGTGGTATGTGAGGAGGTACATGAGGTACATGAGGAGGTACATCAGGAGGTACATTGAGGAGTGTACATGAGGAGGTACATGAGGAGTACATGAGGATGCATGAGGTGTACAGTGAGGAGGTACATGAGGTACATGAGGAGGTACATTGGAGGTACATGAGGAGGTACATGAGGTGTACATGAGGAGGTACATGAGGAGGTACATGAGGAGGTACATGAGGAGGTACATGAGGAGGTACATGAGGAGGTACATGAGGTGTCCATGAGGAGGTACATGAGGGTGCATGAGGAGGTACATGAGGTGGTACATGAGGAGGTGACATGAGGAGGTACATGAGGTGGTGCATGAGGAGGTACATGAGGAGGTACATGAGGTGTGCATGAGGTGGTGCATGAGGAGGTACATGAGGTGGTGCATGAGGAGGTACATGAGGAGATACATGAGGTGGTGCATGAGGAGGTAATGAAGGTGGTGCATGAGGAGGTACATGAGGAGGTACAT
>NC_084579.2:2041645-2048012 GCF_033978685.3 Nerophis lumbriciformis | reverse complement strand
GAAGAAGAAGAAGAAGAAGAAGAAGAAGAAGGAGGAGGAGGAGGAGAAGAAGAAGAAGAAGAAAAAGAAGAAGAAGAAAGAGAAGAAGAAGAAGAAGAAGAAGAAGAAGAAGGAGGAGGAGGAGGAGGAGGAGGAGGAGAAGAAGAAGAAGAAGAAGAAGAAGAGTGTCTACACTGAAGCAGGAAGAGTCCACAATGTAAGTATGTTGAGTAGATGGACATTTATCTATGAAATTATGCAGAAGCTGCTGATTGATGTGTTTGACAGAGAAGCAGTGGAAAGAGAAGTTTTCTCTTCAAAGTATATATTGTACATGATGTACTTGTTAGTACTACACTATTTATTACTTGTTAGTACTACACTATTTATTACTTGTTTAGTACTACACTATTTATTATCTACTGTACTTGTTAGTACTACACTATTTATTATCTACTGTACTTGTTAGTACTACACTATTTATTATCTACTGTACTTGTTAGTACTACACTATTTATTACTTGTTAGTACTACACTATTTGGTGGTGCTGGAGGGGGGTGTATATTGTACCGTCCCGGAAGAGTTAGTGCTGCAAAGGCTTCTGGGTATTTGTTCTGTTGTGTTCATGTTGTGTTACGGTGCGGATGTTCTCCCGAAATGTGTTTGTCATTCTTGTTTGGTGTGGATTCACAGTGTGGCGTATATTTCTAACAATGTTAAAGTTGCTTATACGGCCACTCTCAGTGTGACCTGTATGGCTGTTGATCAAGTATGCGTTGCATTTACGTGTGTGCGCGTACAGAAGCCGCTCATATCTTGTGCCTGGGCGGGCACGTTGTTAGAAGGGATGAAAAGCGGACGTGACGTCAGCTCGTAGAGGACGTTAAAGGAAGTGCCTGTAAGACACGCCCCCAAGACTGTGGACTACGAGCAGGCCCTAATCAATCTGGCGCCCTAGGCAAGATTTTAGGTGGCGCCCCCCCACATCGGCAGTGAAGTGTATATACTCACAAGAACCCGAATAGCTTTGTCTTTGACCTTTTTTTTTTACTTACAACTATACCTAATATATAAAGGGGTGGAAAAGTGACTATTACCTGCAGGGCAAACATTAGCTAACCAGAAGGCAATAACAATGTAAACAAAAAACACCTGCTTAAAAGATCTAATACAAATGTCCCTGAGGAATGTAAGGTGGGAGTACTGTAATTACCTAACGTTACATTATTATTTTCCATAACAATTTAGCCCCCTCCACAATATTAACCCGACGTTAAAACAGAACTAGCTATTTATTGATTAGCAATTGCCGAATCATGTAACATTAGCTTAATGCTAAAAAGCCAGGTTACTATCACATTCTGTAACAGACCAATAATTTCATGTAGGCTAACGTTACCTACCTGCTACCTCTGTCTTTTTCTCGTTCTCCTCCTCTTCTTTTCTCTTTTTTCTTCCCTGGGCACCTGACAGTTTTGGCCGTTTTGACATCTTGTGTTGATTTTTTTGATGTGGTGACGTCCAAAAAGAGTCATGATACGGGAAGGAGGGGGCGCACCGTGCGGGGGGAGGAGGGGGGGCGTAATGTTGTAACAAATATTATTTCTATTAAATAGGCTTTACTTTGCATTTAATTAACGTGAGATTATTTTTTGTATTTAGAAATAATAGTACCAACTTTTTTTTTTTTTTTTTCCTCCAACATTTGTGGCACTGGCATGGCGCCCCCTGATGGACGGCGCCCTTAGCATTTGCCTATACGCCTATGCCACGGGCCGGCCCTGACTACGAGATATAATGACTGATGAACACCTTTGTTGGATAATGAAGGTTGCCTCAGCTCTAAGCCTGATCCCCGACATTAATGAACTAGCATCCAAGAAAAGATGTCAGGTATCTGGCGTGGGCACATCAGATTAGATCAGTGTGTTGCAACTGAGCAGTTTTTATTTTATTTTCTCATTTATTAGCCTGTGGAAGAAGTTAATGTTGATATTTACCTCAGAAGGCTGCAAATAGAAAAGAGGCATTCCATTTTTATTTAAATTGTATTTGATATGCCATTGATATTTTTTTATTATTATTATTTGAAACTGGATTTTGCATGTCACTATAAAGTTATATAAGCCTTGCTTGTTCAATATTCAATGCAAAACTTGTTTGGGTCCCTATTAAAAGGTTAATTTGTTCAACCTTGGCCCGCGGCTTTGTTCACTTTGACATTTTGGCCCACTTTGTATTTGACTTTGACACCCTGGTTTAATGCTTGTGGGTGTAACGCTTCTTCCTCACCACTAGAGGGAGGCAGTGTCCAAAGGAAGAAGATTGTTTGTTATGGTTTATTTCACACATTTTCTTCATGCTCACAGTTCCGGTTTTCATAAATATAGAAATGGAAAAAGAAGAGGGAAAAAAAGAGAGAATAAATCTTGGACTTCAGATTTTTCTGTGCCTGGACACAATCCTGTCTCGGAGGTCTACAGACCAGTCCTTTGTCAGATGGAGATGGAGGTGGAGTCCAAAGGAGCTGGAGGAACATCTCAAGGAGGATGGATAGAAACAGGAAGCTGACTTTTATTTATATTTATTTTTTATTTCTGCATATTAGAGCAAATGTATGATTTCTCAATATGACATACTGTAAGTGTTGTTATGATTGTTATTTTATATGACATACTGTAAGTGTTGTTATGATGATGTTATTTTATATGACATACTGTAAGTGTTGTTATGATGATGTTATTTTATATGACATACTGTAAGTGTTGTTATGATGATGTTATTTTTACTTTTGAGGAGAAGAGTTACACACAAACTCATCAATGATGTGCTTCCTACTGTTGGAAATATTAATAAATACAAATAAATGAATACAATAAAATAAAATGAATGAATACATAAATCAATACATATATAAATACAATAATTGAATAGATACAATGAACAAATAAAATAAACAAATAAATATATAAATAAAATAAATGACAAAATACATGTATAAATGAAGAACATAAATAAAATGAATAAATATCAATAAATCAAAACATACAACAAATAAGTATATCAATAAAACAAATGAATAAATAAATATATAAATAAAATTAATTAATTAATTAATTAATACATCAATAAATAACATGATTGAGTATTTAACTAAAACAAACGAATAAACACAACTAAATGAATATATAAAATGAATAAATACATAAATCAAATATGTAAATACAATTGAATAAATACAATTAATAGATGTATAAATACGTACATAAAATAAATTAATTGAGACATAAATATAATAAAGAAATATATAAACAAATAAATATCTAAATAAAATAAATGACCATATGAATAATGTAATATATAAGTAAAATAAACAAAATGAATATATAACACTAATGAATGAATAAAATATATGAATGAATGCATAAATACAATGAAATACATGAATAAATATAAAAATCATACATAAAATGAATAAAAACATAACTGAAATAAACATATAAACAAATATATAAATTAAATTAAATAATGAATGAATTAATATATAATTTTATATATATATGTTAATAAAATAAACGAATACATGAAATGAATAAATACATAAAAACAAATGAATACACAAATATATAAATAAAATAAATGATTATATAAAATAAATACATAAATAAAATACGTATAAATATATGAATCCAATAATTTAATACATTTAAAAATATATATATATATAAATAAACAAAATGAATATATAACACTAATGAATGAATAAACTATATGAATGAATGCATAAATACAATGAAATACATGAATAAATATAAAAATCATACATAAAATGAATAAAAACATAACAGAAATAAACATATAAACAAATATATAAATTAAATTAAATAATGAATTAATTAATATATAAATAATTATATATATATAAATAAAATAACCTAATACATGAAATTAATAAATACATAAAAACAAATGAATACACAAATATATAAATTAAAAAAATGATTATATAAAATAAATACATAAATAAAATACGTATATATATGAATCCAATAATTTAATACATTTAAAAATATATATATATAAATAAATACATAAAATATATAAATAAATAAATATATAAACAAATAAATATCTAAATAAAATAAATGAACACATGATTATATAAATAATGTAATATATAAATAAAATAAACGAACACATAAAATGAATAAACATACCACAAATTAATAAATACATAAATAAAATATGAATGAATGCATAAAGTGAAATACATGAATATAAAAATAAAATACATACAATGAATAAAAACATAAACAAAATACACAAACAAATATATAAATAACAATGAATACATGAATATACAAATAATTTAATAAATATATAAATATAATAAACGAATACATGACAATAAATGAAACAAATGAATAAATACACATTAATATATAAATCAAATAAATGAATACATAAATTAATTAATGCATAAATAGTGAAATACAGAAATAAATTAACAATACGTTACATAAATAAAATTTTATTTAATCAAATATTCCATAATAATAATAATAATAGGTGTGTTTTCTGCCATTGGACAATGTGGTCCAAACAGTCAAGCGGTGTCAGAGCCTTTGTGCTGGTCCTCAGGTTTGATCTTCAATGCGCGTCGTCTTCCAGCGAGCCGTTTTATTGGCTCTAATGAAGCGGGTGAAGGGCTGACCTTTGACCTCCGCTGATGTGTGGCAATAAGCCCCAAACAGTCTTCCACGTGGTGGTCGTGCGTCGCTTTCATCCTGCTGGCACCATCCAGGCGTCTGATTGGCCGTCACGCCGCCAAGCAGACCCCCGCCGTCTTGGCACGCGTGTTGGAAGTCACTTCCTGTCAGTCATGGTGACAAAAGGCTGCCGGGAGTGGCTGACCTTTGACCCCACTTGAAACGTCCTCCGAGTGGGCCGCCGACCAGGGCGAGGCGGTTACCGCGGCAACCCCATCATTTCCTGTCCTCCACGCCTCTAATCCACTTTTGATGAAGTGTGTCCTTTCAGGTCTGGCCGACCTCCCGCCGGCGCTTTGTCCGCCCGCCACTTTAAAGGCGTGGCCTCCCAGGGACGGGCGACACTCGGACATGTCGCCCAGGAGAAGCCTCTTCGCTTCCTTCGCCGCGCCCGATCAGCACCACCCGCAGCTGTGGCCGGGCCCACGGGTGGAGGTGCCGGGCGCCGCCCTGGAGCTTGCCCGTAGGCGGCGGCGACTGGCGGCCAACGCCCGGGAGAGGAAGAGGATGCTGGGTCTGAACGTGGCGTTCGAGCGCCTGAGGAGCGTGGTCCCCCAGATGGAGAGCCACAGAAAACTCTCCAAGTCGGAGACGCTTCAGATGGCGCAGATTTACATCGCCACCCTCAGTCAGCTGCTGCGGCCGGCGGAGGAGGACCTGGCGTGCCAGGCGGGGGAGACGCGGGACGGAGAGGAAGACTCGCCTCAGGAAGAAGGAGCGAGACCCGAGCCGCTTGGACCACTTGTGTGAGGACCAAAGACTTTGCTGCTTCCTCATTTAAACTTTGGTGCTTCCAGCTTTTCTAATTTTACTTTTTAAGTCCATAAAGGTCAGTTTTGAAGGGGTGAGGTTTCAGCGAGCGTGTGGCACACTCACTAGCTGTATTGACGCTGCAGGAAAACATGACATTCTTATTCATCCCAGCTCTACATTTTCAAAAATGGATTTGTCCAGGGTGGACCCCGCTTACCGCCCGAATGCAGCTGAGATAGGCTCCAGCGCCCCCACAACCCCAAAAGGGACAAGCGGTAGAAAATGGATGGATGGATTTAAAATTAAAAAAAGTTTTATATATATATATTTTTTTTTAAATACATTTTCAGGCTCTAAATTCAATCTCATACCAATTTTAAATCTATTCGTGATTTTCAAGAATCATTAAAAAAAGTTTTGAAAAAAGAACTTTTTGTTGTTTTTTATGACATTTTCAAAGCTATCTAGAAACACCTGAATCATGCATTCTTATTTTAAACAGTCATTCTCAAAAATGTATTTAAAATCACATTTTTATAGAAAACTTTTATATATATATATATATATATACAAACCCCGTTTCCATATGAGTTGGGAAATGGTGTTAGATGTAAATATAAACGGAATACAATGATTTGCAAATCCTTTTCAAGCCATATTCAGTTGAATATGCTACAAACTCATAAACTTTATTTTTTTTTTTTGCAAATAATAATTAGCTTAGAATTTCATGGCTGCAACACGTGCCAAAGTAGTTGGGAAAGGGCATGTTCACCACTGTGTTACATGGCCTTTCCTTTTAACAACACTCAGTAAAGGTTTGGGAACTGAGGAGACACATTTTTGAAGCTTCTCAGGTGGAATT